>NC_080381.1:113986315-114085432 GCF_014773155.1 Arachis stenosperma | reverse complement strand
CAATTCCGCTTGTTCTTGTTCTAAGATATCACTTGTTCTTCACTTGATGAATGTGATGATCCGTGACACTCATCATCATTCTCACCTATGAACGTGTGACTGACAACCACCTCCGTTCTACCTTCGATTGGGTGAATATCTCTTGGATTCCTGATTGCACGATGCATGGTTGATCGCCTGACAACCGAGTGCTCGCCTGACAACCGAGCCAACCATTCCGTGAGATCAGATTCTTCGTGGTATAGGCTAGAACTGATGGCGGCATTCAAGAGAATCCGGAAGGTCTAACCTTGTCTGTGGTATTCTGAGTAGGATTCAATGATTGAATGACTGTGACGTGCTTCAAACTCCTAGCAGGCGGGGCGTTAGTGACAGACGCAAAAGAATCGCTGGATTATATTTCGGCCTGACCGAGAACCGACAGATGATTAGCCATGCTGTGATAGAGCATAGGAACGTTTTCACTGAGAGGATGGGAGGTAGCCACTGACAACGGTGAAACCCTACATAAGCTTGCCATGGAAAGGAGTAAGAAGGATTGGATGAAGACAGTAGGAAAGCAGAGAGACGGAAGGGAAGGCATCTTCATGCGCTTGTCTGAAGTTCCTACCAATGAATTACATAAGTACCTCTATCTCTATCTTTATGTTTTTATTTCGTTCATCACCATATCCATTTGAGTTTGCCTGACTAAGATTTACAAGATGACCATAGCTTGCTTCATACTAACAATCTCCGTGGGATCGACCCTTACTCGCGTAAGGTTTATTACTTGGACGACCCAGTGCACTTGCTGGTTAGTTGTGCGAAGTTGTGTAATGCCATGGTATTGAACACCAAGTTTTTGGGGTTCATGACCGGGGATTATGAGAGTTGTGAAAAGTATTGTTCACAATTTCGCGCACCAAGTTTTTGGCGCCGTTGCCGGGGATTGTTCAGTTTGGACAACTGACGGTTCATCTTATTGCTTAGATTAGGTATTTATTTTTTTGAAATTCTTGAAGATAAATTCTAGAGTTTCATGATGATTTGTTGAAGTCTGGCTGGCTGAGAAGCCATGTCTAATCTCATTGGACCGAGGTTTCAACTTATCATCACAAGAGCTTGTTGATCTTTATCAATCTTGCTTTTGGAGCAGTGATCTGCTAAGGCTTGGCTGGCCTTTGGCCATGTCTAGTGTTTTGGACCGAAGCTTTCTTTGAAAGCTTGGCTGGCTGTGAAGCCATGTCTAATTCCTGGACCGGAGTCTTAGACTAAACATTGCAAGATTCCTGGAATTCTCATTAAGAATTTTGATATCTTTTTCCACTTAATTTTCGAAAAAAAGCACAAAAAAAAATTTACAAAGTCATAAAATCCAAAAATATTTCTTGTTTGAGTCTAGTGTCTCATGTTAAGTTTGGTGTCAATTGCATGCATTCATTCATGTGTCTTAGTGATCTTCAAGATGTTCTTGATGATTTCTTACTCTGATCTTTGAATTCTCTTGACTTGAGTGTTTATGAGTCTCATATGCATTCTCATTAGTGTCAGTAGTATACAAACTGCTAAGTTTGGTGTCCTGCATGCATTGTTATTTGATTCTTGTTGCATTTTGATTTTTTCTTATTATTAAAAATCCAAAAATATTTTTTTATTTGTGTCTTCTCAAGTCAATAATACAGAGAATTGAAGATTCAGAACATACAGCAGAGGAATTGCACAGAAAAAGCTGGGCGTTCAAAACGCCCAGTGAAGAAGGACAGACTGGCGTTTAAACGCCAGCCAGGGTACCTGGTTGGGCGTTTAACGCCCAAAAGGGTATAGTTTTGGGCGTTAAACGCCAGAATGTGCACCATTCTGGGCGTTTAACGCCAGGATGGCACAAGGGGGAAGATTCTGTTTTTCAATGCAATTTTTTTTCAGGTTTTCAAAGTTTTTCAAACTCAAATCTTTTTTAAATCATATCTTTTCAATCAAATCTTTTTCAAAATCAATTTCTTTCTATTTTCAAAAATACTTGCTATCAATTAATGATTTGATTCAACATTTCAAGTATGTTGCCTTTTCTGTTGAGAAAGGTTTAATGTTTGAATCATATCTTTTCTTGTTAGCCAAGTTTTTAATTTTCAAAATCAAATCTTTTTAAAATGTTCTTCAAATCATATCTTCTCAATCACATTTTTTTAAAACTAATCATATCTTCTGAACCACATCTTTTTCAAAATAGTTTTCAATCAAATCTTTTTAATTTCTAATTTCAAAATCTTTTTCAAAAATCACCTGATCTCTCTCCCACTCTTGGTTTTCCAAAATTAATTAGTGTTTTTCAAAATGTTTTCAAGATTTCTTACTTAATTTTCGAAAACCACTTCCCTCCTTCTCATATCCTTCTATTTATGGACTAACACTATTCCTTAATGCAAAATTCGAACTCCATCTCCTTTGATAAGTTCGAATTTTCTACTTCCGTCTTCTACTCTTCTTTTCCTCTGACACTTAAAGGAATCTCTATACTGTGACATAGAGGTTTCCACATTTCTTGTTCTCTTCTCTCTCATATGAGCAGGAGCAAAGACAAAGGCATTCTTGTTGAGGCTGATCCTGAACCTGAAAGGACCTTGAAGAGAAAGCTAAGAGAAGCCAAAGCACAACTCTCTTTAGAGGACCTGACCGAATTCTTCAAAGGAGAAGAACACATGGCAGCTGAAAACAACAATGCCAACAATGCAAGGAAGGTGCTGGGTGACTTTACTGTACCTACTCCCGATTTCTATGGGAGAAGCATCTCTATCCCTGCCATTGGAGCAAACAACTTTGAGCTTAAGCCTCAATTAGTTTCTCTAATGCAACAGAATTGCAAGTTCCATGGACTTCCACTGGAAGATCCTCATCAGTTTTTAGCTGAGTTCTTGCAAATCTGTGACACAGTCAAGACTAATGGGGTTGACCCTGAGGTCTACAGACTTATGCTATTCCCTTTTGCTGTAAGAGACAGAGCTAGGACATGGTTGGACTCTCAACCTAAAGAAAGCCTGGACTCTTGGAAAAAGCTAGTCAATGCCTTCTTGGCAAAGTTCTTTCCACCTCAAAAATTGAGTAAGCTTAGAGTGGAAGTCCAAACCTTCAGACAGAAGGAAAGAGAATCCCTCTATGAAGCTTGGGAAAGATACAAACAATTAATCAGAAAATGTCCCTCTGACATGCTTTCTGAATGGAGCATCATAGGAATTTTCTATGATGGTCTCTCTGAACTGTCCAAGATGTCCTTGGATAGCTCTGCTGGAGGCTCTCTTCATCTGAAGAAGACGCCTACAGAAGCTCAAGAGCTAATTGAAATGGTTGCAAATAACCAATTCATGTACACTTCTGAAAGAAATCCTGTGAACAATGGGACTAGTCAGAAGAAAGGAGTTCTTGAGATTGACACTCTGAATGCCATATTGGCTCAGAACAAAATATTGACTCAACAAGTCAATATGATTTCTCAAAGTCTGTCTGGAATGCAAAATGCACCAAGCAGTACTAAGGAAGCTTCATCTGAGGAAGAAGCTTATGATCCTGAGAACCCTTCAATGGAAGAGGTGAATTACATGGGAGACCCCTATGAAAACACCTATAATCCTTCATGGAGAAATCATCCAAATCTCTCATGGAAGGATCAACAGAGACCTCAACAAGGTTTCAATAACAATAATGGTGGAAGAAACAGGTTTAGCAATAGCAAGCCTTTTCCATCATCTTCTCAGCAACAGACAGAGAGTTCTAAGCAGAATACCTCTAACTTAGGAACCATGGTCTCTGATCTAATCAAAACCACACAAAGTTTCATGACTGAAACAAGGTCCTCCATCAGAAACTTGGAAGGACAAGTGGGTCAGCTGAGCAAGAAGATTTCTGAACTCCCTCCTAGTACTCTCCCAAGCAATACAGAAGAAAATCCAAAAGGAGAGTGCAAGGCCATCAACATGGCCGAATTTTGGGAAGGAGAAGGGGCAGTGAACGCCACTGAGGAAGGCCTCACTGGGCGTCCACTGGCCTCCAATGAGTTCCCCAATAAGGAACCATGGGAATCTGAGGCTCAAAATGAGACCATAGAGATTCCATTGGACTTACTTCTGCCATTCATGAGCTCTGATGAGTATTCTTCCTCTGAAGAGGATGAGTATGTCACTGAAGAGCAAGTTGCTAAATACCTTGGAGCAATCATGAAGCTGAATGACAAGTTATTTGGAAATGAGACTTGGGAGGATGAACCTCCTTTGCTCACCAAGGAACTGGATAACTTGTCTAGGCAGAAACTGCCTCAAAAGAGACAGGATCCTGGGAAGTTTTCAATACCTTGTACCATAGGCACCATGACCTTCAAGAAGGCCTTGTGTGACTTAGGGTCAAGTGTAAACCTCATGCCCCTCTCTGTAATGGAGAAGTTAGGGATCTCTGAGGTGCAAGCTGCAAAAATCTCACTAGAGATGGCAGACAATTCAAGAAAACAAGCCCATGGACTTGTAGAGGATGTTCTGGTTAAAGTTGAAGATCATTACATCCCTACTGATTTCATAGTCCTAGAGACAAGGAAGTGCATGGATGAATCCATCATCCTTGGCAGACCCTTCCTAGCCACAACAAAGGCTGTGATTGATGTTGATAGAGGAGAGTTGATTATTCAAGTGAATGAAGAATCCTTGGTGTTTAAGGCTCAAGGATATCCCTCTGTCATCATGGAGAGGAAGCATGAAAAGCTTCTCTCAAAACAGAGCCAAACAGAGCCCCCACAGTCAAACTCTAAGTTTGGTGTTGGGAGGCCACAACCAAACTCTAAGTTTGGTGTTGAACCCCCACATTCAAACTCTAAGTTTGGTGTTGGGAGGTTCCAACATGGCTCTGAATATCTGTGAGGCTCCATGAGAGTCCTCTGTCAAGCTAATGACATTAAAGAAGCGCTTGTTAGGAGGCAACCCAATGTTTTATAATTAACTATTTTCCTTTGTTACTTTATTTTTTTGTAGGTTGATGATCATGAGAAGTCACAAAATCAATGAAAAAAAGAAAAAACAGAATGAAAAACAGGAAGAAAAACAGCACACCCTGGAGGACGCACCCACTGGCGTTTAAACGCCAGTGAGGTTAGCTGTTGGGCGTTTAACGCCCAGTCTGGCACCATTCTGGGCGTTTAACGCCAGAAAGGGGCACCAGACTGGCGTTAAACGCCAGAAATGGGCAATAAGCTGGCGTTAAACGCCAGAAATGGGCACCAGCCAGGCGTTTAACGCCAGAAAAGGCTTAAAACGTGTTTTTTCTTGCTATTTGGTGCAGGGATGCCTTTTCCTTGACACCTCAGGATCTGTGGACCCCACAGGATCCCCACCTACCCTACCACTCTCTCTCTTCTTCACCCATTCACCAATCACCTCAACACCCCTTCCCCAAAAACCCTTCCCCGTCTCCTATATAAACCCTCCTTCACTCCTTCATTTTCACACATCCTAAACACCATTTCTCTCCCCTTTGGCCGAACACAAAGCCATTCCCTTCTTCCTCATTTCTTCTTCTTCTACTCTCTTCTTCCTTCTTTTGCTCGAGGACGAGCAAACCTTTTAAGTTTGGTGTGGTAAAAGCATTGCTTTTTGTTTTTCCATAACCATTTATGGCATCCAAGGCCGGAGAAACCTCTAGAAAGAGGAAAGGGAAGGCAAAAGCTTTCACCTCCGAGTCATGGGAGATGGAGAGATTCATCTCAAGGGTGCATCAAGACCACTTCTATGAAGTTGTGGCCTTGAAGAAGGTGATCCCCGAGGTCCCTTTTTCACTCAAAAAGGGTGAATATCCGGAGATCCGACATGAGATCCAAAGAAGAGGTTGGGAAGTCCTTACCAACCCCATTCAACAAGTCGGAATCTTGATGGTTCAAGAGTTCTATGCCAATGCATGGATCACCAAGAACCATGACCAAAGTGTGAACCCGAATCCAAAGAATTATCTTACTATGGTTCGGGGGAAATACTTGAATTTTAGTCCGGAAAGTGTAAGGTTGGCATTCAATTTGCCCATGATGTAAGGAGATGAACATCCTTACACTAGAAGGGTCAACTTTGATCAAAGGTTGGACCAAGTCCTCACAGTTATTTGTGAAGAGGGCGCCCAATGGAAGAGAGATTCAAGAGGGAAGCCGGTTCAATTGAGAAGGCATGACCTCAAACCCGTGGCTAGAGGATGGTTGGAGTTTATCCAACGCTCAATCATTCCCACTAGCAACCGGTCCGAAGTTACCATAGACCGGGCTATCATGATTCATAGCATCATGATTGGAGAAGAAATAGAAGTTCATGAGGTTATAGCCCAAGAACTCTATAAGGTGGCGGACAAGTCCTCTACCTTGGCAAGGTTAGCCTTTCCTCATCTCATTTGTCACCTCTGTTATTCAGTTGGAGTTGACATAGAGGGAGACATCCCCATTGATGAGGACAAGCCCATCACTAAGAAGAGGATGGAGCACACAAGAGACCCCACTCACCATGAGATCCATGAGATTCCTCAAGGGATGCACTTTCCTCCACAAAACTATTGGGAGCAACTAAACACCTCCCTAGGAGAGTTGAGTTCCAACATGGGACAACTAAGGGTGGAGCATCAAGAACACTCCATCATCCTCCATGAAATTAGAGAAGATCAAAGAATCATGAGAGAGGAGCAACAAAGACAAGGAAGAGACATTGAGGAGCTCAAGCACTCCATAGGATCTTCAAGAGGAAGAAAGAGCCGCCATCACTAAGGTGGACCCGTTCCTTAATTTCCTTGTTCTTTATTCTTCTGTTTTTCGAATTCTAGTGCTTATGTTTATCTATGTTTGTGTCTTGTGATCATTAGTGTCTTAGTGTCTATGCCTTAAAGTTATGAATGTCCTATGAATCCATCACCTTTCTTGAATAAAAACGTGCTTAAATTGAAAAGGAAAGAATTGCATGAATTTTAAATTTTACAACAGTTTAATTATTTTGATGTGGTGGCAATATTTTTGTTTTCTGAATGTATGCTTAAACAGTGCATATGTATCTTGAATTTGTGGTTCATGAATGTTGGCTCTTGAAAGAATGATGAAAAAGGAGAAATGTTACTGAGGATCTGAAAAATCATTAAAATGATTCTTGAAGCAAGAAAAAGCAATGAAAAAAAAAGAAAGAAAAATAAAGTTGTGATCCAAGGCAATAAGAGTGTGCTTAAGAACCCTGGACACCTCTAGTTGGGGACTCTAGCAAAGCTGAGTCACAATCTGAAAAGGTTCACCCAATTATGTGTCTGTGGCATGTATGTATCCGGTGGTAATACTGGAAGACAGAGTGCTTTGGGCCACAGCCAAGACTCAATAAGTAGCTATGTTCAAGAATCATCATACTTTACTAGGAGAATCAATAACACTATCTGGATTCTAAGTTCCTAAAGAAGCCAATCATTCTGAATTTCAAAGGATAGAGTGAGATGCCAAAACTATTCAGAGGCAAAAAGCTAAAAGCCCCGCTCATCTAATTAATACTGATCTTCATAGATGTTTTTGGAATTCATTGCATATTCTCTTCTTTTTATCTTATTTGATTTTTAGTTGCTTGAGGACAAGCAACAATTTAAGTTTGGTGTTGTGATGAGCGGATAATTTGTACGCTTTTTGGCATTGTTTTTAGTATGTTTTTAGTATGATCTAGTTAGTTTTTAGTATATTTTTATTAGTTTTTAGTTAAAATTAACTTTTCTGGACTTTACTATGAGTTTGTGTGTTTTTCTGTGATTTTAGGTATTTTCTGGCTGAAATTGAGGGACCTGAGCAGAAATCTGATTCAGAGACTGAAAAGGACTGCAGATGCTGTTGGATTCTGACCTCCCTGCACTCGAAGTGGATTTTCTGGAGCTACAGAAGCCCAATTGGCGCGCTCTTAACGGCGTTGGAAAGTAGACATCCTGGGCTTTCCAGCAATATATGATAGTCCATACTTTGCCCAAGATTTGATGGCCCAAACTGGCGTTCAAAGTCACCTTCAAGATTTCCAGCGTTAAACGCCGGAACTGGCACCCAAATGGGAGTTAAACGCCCAAACTGGCACTAAAACTGGCGTTTAACTCCAAGAAGAGTCTCTACACGAAAAAGCTTCATTGCTCAGCCCAAGCACACACCAAGTGGGCCCGGAAGTGGATTTTTATGTCTTTTACTCATCTCTGTACACCCTAGGCTACTAGTTTTCTATAAGTAGGACCTTTTACTATTGTATTGAGAAATCGGGGTAGTTATCCTTGTTTTGATGCTATCTTAGATCATTGGGAGGCTGGCCATTCGGCCATGCCTAGACCTTGTTCTTATGTATTTTCAACGGTAGAGTTTCTACACACCATAGATTAAGGTGTGGAGCTCTGTTGTACCTCGAGTATTAATGCAATTACTATTGTTCTTCCATTCAATTCCGCTTGTTCTTGTTCTAAGATATCACTTGTTCTTCAACTTGATGAATGTGATGATCCATGACACTCATCATCATTCTCACCTATGAACGTGTGACTGACAACCACCTCCGTTCTACCTTCGATTGGGTGAATATCTCTTGGATTCCTGATTGCACGATGCATGGTTGATCGCCTGACAACCGAGTGCTCGCCTGACAACCGAGCCAACCATTCCGTGAGATCAGAGTCTTCGTGGTATAGGCTAGAACTGATGGCGGCATTCAAGAGAATCCGGAAGGTCTAACCTTGTCTGTGGTATTCTGAGTAGGATTCAATGATTGAATGACTGTGACGTGCTTCAAACTCCTAGCAGGCGGGGCGTTAGTGACAGACGCAAAAGAATCGCTGGATTCTATTCCGGCCTGACCGAGAACCGACAGATGATTAGCCATGCTGTGACAGAGCATAGGAACGTTTTCACTGAGAGGATGGGAGGTAGCCACTGACAACGGTGAAACCCTACATAAGCTTGCCATGGAAAGGAGTAAGAAGGATTGGATGAAGACAGTAGGAAAGCAGAGAGACGGAAGGGAAGGCATCTTCATGCGCTTGTCTGAAGTTCCTACCAATGAATTACATAAGTACCTCTATCTCTATCTTTATGTTTTTATTTCGTTCATCACCATATCCATTTGAGTTTGCCTGACTAAGATTTACAAGATGACCATAGCTTGCTTCATACTAACAATCTCCGTGGGATCGACCCTTACTCGCGTAAGGTTTATTACTTGGACGACCCAGTGCACTTGCTGGTTAGTTGTGCGAAGTTGTGTAATGCCATGGTATTGAACACCAAGTTTTTGGGGTTCATGACCGGGGATTATGAGAGTTGTGAAAAGTATTGTTCACAATTTCGCGCACCACAGTGTAGTGCGGCGCTCTTCTCTTCTCCTCGGCCAGACGACGGCGGCAGTGAGGATAGCACACCGGCGCAGGCCTTCCTCTCCTCCTCCCTTTTTCTGCGACTCAGTCTCCATTTCTCCCTGATTTTTGGCTTCTGTTCCTTTCCTTCTATGGAGAAAGAGGAAAGGAAACTGTGTGCTGCTGTTTGTGTTGCTGAAGGGAGGTTTGGGGTGGTGGCTGCTGGGTTACAAGGATTAGGGTTTCATTTTTGAAACTTAGGGTTAGGGGTATTTTTGTAATTTCACCCAAAAATAGGTATAATGTAGTAATTAGAAATAATTTCTAATCCAACAATAATAGTGCATAAAAATACTATTTGCTAGTCAATTTTTACAAATTACTTTCAATAAAATGCCCAAATCAAATAATTAGAAATAATATACTTAATTTCTTCATTTTCCAAAATAGCAGTATTAATATTTAAAATATTACTTATCTAATCCAAATCATATAAAATCCTTATTATTTCACAACTATCAACTTTATACTTTAAATATAGAAAATAATCCAATAATTATAAAATTGAATAATAATCATAAATCATCTCAAATTCAATAAATCAAAACTTGCCTTAATTACCTTTAATAAAATAATTTCTGAAATTAAGGCTATAAATAATCATATGATTTGAGACTTGATCATGATAAGACTTTTCAAAAGTTTTGGGTCTTATATATATATATATAATTTATTCTATTGAAAAAAATTATTATTCCTAGATTGGTAAATGTATTTTTCTCCTATTTTTATATCAATTTATTTGGCAATAATTACCATTAAAAAAATGAACGACTACACTATCTTATAATATGATGTATAAAAATAATTTTTTATTTTAAAATTAATTTTGGTCAATAAAATAAATTTAAAAATAATTTTTTACACAAATTTAAATTTGACTTTAAAATTGATTAACAACTCACCTTTTTTAAATTTTAATAAAAAAAAAAAATTAGTTAAGTGCAAAATATTCAGTATTTAATAATTTCAATCATTTAAATTTCAATTAACGAAAATTAGGTTAAAAATTAATTATAACTTAATAATCGATAATATATATATTAATACACAAATAATAATATCTAATGTATAATTTATTTATTTTTTTGATAGAATTAATATATAATTTATTTATTTTTTTGATAAAATTAATGTATAATTTATTTAAGATTGATTTATTATTTAAATTTTTTTATAAACATTGTAGTATGTGAAAATGGTGGTCTTATTCTGCTATTATTATTTAAAAAATCATTCATAATTTTTTTATTATGTAATTAACTTAATTAATAAATTTTATTATTATTTTTCTACCAAAAAAATTATATTTTTACTATATATATTTTAACACTAATAAATAAGTGAATATTTATATTATATTTATTGTCATTCTAGTTTGAGTTGTTTATTGCATATATTAATAATATAAATAAAAAAAATTATGTAATAAATCATATGTTATAAAAATTAGTTAATTTACACATAAATTAACTTTATTAAATATATATTTTTTTATATATAATCATTTTTAATATATGTAGTATCATGTATATATTATGATGACATTTTAATTATTATTATTATTATTATTATTATTATTATTATTATTATTATTATTATTATTATTTGTTTGTTTGTTTGTTTTATTACGTTAGTAAATAATATTTAGACTGAGAGAGAAAAAATATAATTAAAATTTTTAGTTTGATTAAAAAATTTCTTGTAAGCATATCTAACTTTTATATATTAAATGTAATAATATTTAATAGTATAGAATGTTTTGCAATAATGACTCAAAACATTAACTCAAGTGAGTAAGATCAATCTAGGTCCATTGTCCAGATTCTAAATCTGAATTAGCTTCATTATCTTGGGACTCAATGCAGATGAAGTCATGTGCCCCATATCAAATCGACTCAAATTGAATTTCTGTTGTTAGTTAGAGATGGTAATAAATGCTCGTGTGGACGCGACAGACTTTTATTCCCGTCCTTTGATCCTATTTTAAAAAAAAACTCTCCGTCCCCTCTTCATTTTCTTTATAAGTCCCTCTTTAATTATCCCCTTAAGGAATGCAGATACCCACAGTTATTTATAGATATTTTTTTAATATTCTTTTAAATAAAAAAAAGTCATAATATAATAATCATAAAATAGTTAATTCAATATAATTCAACACAATTCATAATATATTCATTATAATAAATAACATTTCAAAAAAAAATAAAAACATCTTCCAACAAATTACATAAGATAATTTTTTAGAACAAAACTGAGCGATGTAGTGACAAATTTAAGAGGCAGAGAAAGTGAGTTAGAAAGAGAAAGAGATGCAAAATCAAGACTAAGAATGTGTCTAAAAAAAAGTGTTCGAATTGGAGGCAAGAATTAAGGTTACTAAATTCAAAAATATATATATTAGAAAAAATCGATAATTTTATATTCACGTTGTTTTAACCGGTCTTATGGAGAGGGTAACTATGTCCCCGTCCCTGTCTATTTCATGTGGATAGGTTCCCACAATCCAATCCATAAAATTTGACATATTTCTATTAAGTCCCAAATCACGATTAATCCCTACGAATATCTATTTGACTGTTTTTTTTAATCATTCCAATTGCTAGCATTCATCGATTCATAACGTAAAATTATACCAGCCACTTAGTCAATTCTTAGATAACCAAAGTTTAGGTTATATCATTCTCATAAAATTACATGTATCTTATTATAATAATATTAATAAAAAATAAAATATTTAAATACTAAATGAGTCACATTTTTTATATATATAACAATGACTAATATCACATTTTATAACTTGTGAAATCATATTATAAACTATTGATAATTTTGGATTATAAATATAAATTGAAAAAATTTAACTATAAATTTAAATGGTCTTATTTATAAATTGTATAATTTAATTTTTTTTTTAAATTTCTATACTAATAATATTAATTCTTCTAACTTTGTAAATCTATGTTTTTCCAATATATTGTTCTTTTAGAAATATTCAATTACATAAATATTATCTACTTTGTTATATAACAGTAAAGAATCTTAATTATTTGGCTTCTAAGTCGAGGACTTCTATATTTTTAAAAATGTGATAAAATTTTTCTATCTATATCACCATGTTATAGCAAAATACACCAACCTCTAAATGGAAATTGAAATCAATAACCAAATAAAAAAAAACCAAATACATGAATGTCTAATTACTATGATACTTAGATAAATGTGAAAGTACAATTACACAAGAATTTTTCTAAGCCATAATTTAAAATTCACCTATCCATTCTATCAATTAAATAATATATTCGAGTTTCACAATCTCTGTAAGCCGTCATGTAGACTTTCAAACACCTAAAAAAAGCTCTCATTTTCTTTAGTAAGTCATGCAAACCTCTTAGTTCATAGACTTCACCATGCTCTCAAACTCATTAATTATCTTAGTAGTGTCTCAAACAATAAGCATACTTTCGAGTCTCAAAATTTGATCAATCTCAACCACAACAACTTAAAAATTGCACCTAAGAGACCAATAAATATATTAGCAAAATGACACAGATAATTATTGTCTGTTAATATGATCTAACAAACTATTGGTTTTGATCATTATTCTGAAAACCGAACCGGACCGGCCGGTTCGACCAGATTAACCGGGAACCAGTCATTTGTCTGGTTCGGTTGCTGTGAAGAACCGTTCTGCAAAAAACCGGCTTAAAAACCGGTCAAACCAATAGTTAACCGGTGAACTGTCAGAACCGTTCGGTTTTTTCTGGTTCAATGATATATATATATATGTTAAAAAAAATTTCAAAGGTTCAGAACCCTTACCCACCCCTGCCCCTTTCTCTCCTCTTTCTCTCTCTGGACAAACCCAAACCCTAACGGCGGTAGGAACCCAGCCCCATCCCATTGCCGAGCTCTTCTCTTCCGATAGACGGTGTTGTCGCTGCCGACAGAGACAGACTTGGGTGCCGTCTTCGCTCGTGGAAGGTCTACTCGCTTCTCGATCCTCTTCTCCTCGACGTCAAGTGCTTGCTCGGAACTGTTGGCGATGCCGCGGCGAAGGCTTCTCCATCGTTGTCTCTGCTCGATTTGTTGGTGCTCATCTCTCTCTTCGAGTTCTCTCTCTCTATTCGAGGCTCCAAGCTCTCTCTGTCTCTCTCTTTCTCACTGCGACGTTGACGAATGGGATTTTTGACGGTTCAGAATTTCTCAAATGAATTCTCGTTGTAAAGTATAGTTTCTAAACCAACAATAATCCTTTCGTACAAAAAGTTGTTTGTCACTAGTACAAACCCCTGAAATTTATAAACCGAAGTATTTAGACCTCGGGTCGTTCTCCCTAGGACTTACAATAAAGTGTCTTGTTATTGGTTGTGAATTATTTTGGGGTTTTAGATGAGAAACATGAATAGTAAATGGTAAGAAAACTTTATTAACAAAATGGTCTTGGCAAGATTTGGTTGTCAAGGGTCTTCATCATTATCACTAGCCACAAGTATGGTAGTTGCAAGGATTAATCCCACTTAGTCATCCTTAAATCAATTAACAAAGGAAAGTCAAGTGAGTTATATCAATCCTAGTCCATAAGTCCTAGCTTTCCACTAATTGGATTAATGAAGGCTAGAGTTAATGGCTATCAACTAGCAATCAATTGGACACTAGTGACTCAAGAAACCCTAAGTTACCTTCTCAAGCCAAGAACATAAAATCCTACTCTAACATCCTCTCAAGCATTTCATCAAACACTTGGAGGGTAATGAAAGAAAGCATTCTTATTTGTAAGAATAAAAGGAATCAACAACTAACAATTACAAAGAATTAACAAAACAACAATCAACAACATCACAATCACATGAATTACCTCAAATTGCATTATTAAAAGAAAACAAAAGAATAACACTAGATCCACAACAAAAATGAAGAATTGCAAGAATTAAAGTATATAACTAGAGAGAGAGAGAAGAGGAGAGTAAGAATTAACAAGTGAAAAGTAAATCAAAGCATGAATTAAACCTAGATCTAAGGAAGGAGATTAACCTAAACCTAATCCTAATTCTAGAGAGAAGTGAGAGCTTCTCTCTCTAGAAAACTAACTAAAATTCCCTAAACTAAAACTAATGGTAACTAACATCTAACATCTAACATCTAACATCTAACATCTAACATCTAACATGTCAAGTCCCTTTCAATCCTTGGCTCTTATATGCATTTTGGCGCCAAAAATTGGGTTCAGAAACCCTCTCAAATCGCCAGGCACGTGTTGCATCAATGAGGTCATGTGCCATCATCGGCGCGTGCGCGCATGGTACGCGTGCGCGTCCTTGGCCTGTTTCGCAATGTGCGCGCGAGCGCCTAGTGCGCGTACGCGTACATGGCCTGGATCAGCTCTTTTGGCTTTTAGTGCTTCTCTCCACTTGTATGCTTCCTTCCTTGCTTCCTTTGATCCATGTCCAGCCTATTTCAGTCCTGTAATTACTAGCAAACGCATCAAGGCATCTTGTGGAATCAAAGAGAATTTTAGAGTTCATCAAAATAGGGTTTAAAAAGCATGTTTTTACACTTAAGCACAATTACGAGAGAGATAACAAAACCATGCTAATTTATAGGCTAAATGTGACAAAAGGTTATCAAAATACTTTAAATTCAATACAAGATAAACCCTCAAATTGGGGTTTGTCAACCTCCCCACACTTAAGCCTTAGCATGTCCTCATGCTAAAATAAGAAGGAACTAAGGGTTATGACATTTATTTGGATGCAACTAAACTATGTGAGTCCTATCTAAATGCAATTATTTAAAGCAAATGCAAATGCTTAGCTCAAACAAATCAATTCCCAAGAGAACATGTGTAAGCATAATAGCTAGGCAATAGGAATTAAGTCCAAACCACAATTGTATTGAATTATCAAAAAGAGTTCAAACTTGCAAGAATATAGATAATATGGGTGAACACATGTGATTGAACTTTTGAACCCTCACCGGATGTGTATCCGCTCTATTCACTCAAGTGTTTAAGGGTTAATTCACTCAATTCTCTTCTAATCATGTTTTCCAAAATTTGATTTTTCTTCTAACAATCAACACTTATTCAATGCATGCATACATTCATCATGAGGTCTTTCATTTAGGTTGTAATGGGGTTAGGGTCAAGGTAGGATCATTTATGGTTAAGTGGACTAGGATTGAATCTTTGATTAGCATAGACTTTCCCACCTAACCTATTTAATGACCTATACAAATGCAAGCTATCCTAACTACCCATTCTTCACTTTTTCTTACATACTCATGCATTCCTATTTGATTCATAACACATATGCATTGATTCCTTTTTATTGACTTCACTTTGGGGCATTTTGTCCCCTCTTTGCTATATATTCTTTTTTTTTCTTTTTCATCATCATATTTTTTTCTCTTTTCTTTTCTTTTCATTCATTTTTCTTTTCTTTATATTCTTTTTTCTTTTTCTTCTTTCAAACTACATACAAGAACATCAATGCATAAGGTCTTTACATTTAATCAATACATGAATATGTACCCAATTCCTAAACATGAAAATGTACTACCCCTTTTATCCTATCCAATGTTCCCAAGCCTCACCAACTTGAATAATAAACACTCTCACCAGCCTAGGCTAATCAAAGATCCAAACAAGGACTTTTGTTGGTTTTTCGCCTTGGGCTTGTAATGTGCTAAATTGAGAATAAGTTGGTTAAACATAAGCTCAAAATTGGCTAACAATGGAGTATAAAAGGGTTGGCCATTTGGGTAAGTGGCTAATGAAGTAATGGCCTCAATCATATAAATGCATAAATGCAAGAAATAATCGGATATATAGAATCAAGCAAATCAAGGATTACAATCATAGAAAGAGAATAAATTCACACAAGAATGGAAAATAAGTGGTTATAAAGTGTAACCACATCAATAGGCTCAAGTCTCACAAGCTTGTGTTCTTAGTTCAATACATGCTTCACAAAGTATGAAATTCAAGCAAGTTTTCAAAAATTCTCTTTCAATCAATTGGGTTAATGCCCTATATTTAAACTTCTTGAAAAATCTCAATGTTTGACTAAGCATTGTTGTGATTGAAAAGTTCAAAATTTTCTTAGTTCACCCTTTTCTTTTTCATTTAAAACCAATATATCATGCAAAAGGGTAGCTAAATATTTGCAATTCGAGTATGATTCTAATCACAACTACAAACTAAAAACAAAGATAAACAAAATGTATAAAGAAGAATCCAACTAAAAGTATGGAATCTATCATCCAAAACATCTAAAAATATCCAAAAGCATCAAAATATCTAAAATTCAAAATAAGCAATAAAAGTATCCAAATCAAACTAGAAATGCATCAAAATATATACAAAGTGTGCAGAATAAGATAACTAGGCTGAAAAGTTCACCGGTTCCCAAATAATGCTACCGGTGCCCTCCCCACACTTAAAACCAAGCATCGTCCTCGATGCTAAACCGGAGGATCAGTGGGAGGTACAACGGCAGGCTCTGGCTCGGGCTGCGGAACCGGCTCCTCCTGAGTCTGTGGTGGCACTGTAGTGTCCGGGGCATCAGGCTGGGCTGGTGCCTCTGCCTCCTCCGGATGGTCCTGCTCATCGGAAGCCGGAGAATCGGGAAGCGGAGGTAGCTCAGCACCCAAAGAAATTAGTGCCTGGTCCATCCGATCCAAACGGCGTCTGACATGGCGTCTCTCACGCTCTAAGAATCGGAAAAGACGCTGGACCAGGAGATAAGTAGGCTCAGGGACTGCTGGAGGAACAGTAGATGATGAAGGAGCTGCAGCTGTAGAGGATGATGGGGCAGCTGTAGGGGCAGAAGGTGAAGGCGTCCCCACGACAGCTCTGGCCCGAGATCGGCGTCTGGCAAGTGGCCTCTCATGTACCCAACCACCCCAGGGAATAGTAACCTCCCTGTCATCAGCATCAGGGGGTGGTGGTCGCACATCCTCATCCAGCCATGGGACGTCAGCTAGGGCCGCCATACTCGTGACCAATGTAGGAAATGGTAGTAGGCCACGAATATGCGCCCGCCACATACACTGCCTGATCAGCCTAGGGAAAGAGACCTCCTTCCCCTCCATGACACACCCAATCAGTAGAAGCATCTCCATAGGAATCTCAGAGAAGTGGGTGGTGGGAAGGACGTAGCAAGCAAAGATCATCTGCCAAGTCTTGGCCTCCCTAGTCAGATGAGTGAACAACAACCCCTTCGGCTTGGTGTTGCCCGCATCCATAATCCATGTGGCATCTGGTATCCCAATAACAGTCCTGAGTGCCTCATAATCAAATGTCATGCTGTGTATGGCTAACTCAGCCTGCTGATGGGCACACAGCTCATCCGGGACATGGCGACACTGTAGCGCCTCCTCAATAGCAGTCTCAGTAATCATAATCTCCCTACCCCTCACCTGAACCGAACCCAATGTCGGACGGAAGAAGTTGCAGTAAAATTCCTTCACCCAAGTAACATTGATATCCCCCAAATCCCGGTCAACAAAGTCTATACCCAAATCGACGATCCGACCGGAAATAGAACGTCTCACATCCATCGGGAGAAGTAGCTTCTTCTCAATGTTGAGCTTTGTAGTCCGATACTTTGAAAATCGGAGCTCACAGTAGAGATTAGGGAATTTGTCCAGATTGGTGGAAGGTAACTGCTGATTTTCTTTTTCTTCCTCACTTAACGGGTTCTTAGCATAATGCTTGTAGGTGGATGGAATAGCAGGGGTAGAGTGTTTTCTCTTTCTTGAGGTAGTGGCTACGGCTTTGCCTTTGTCTGACATCCTGAGAAAAAAATATGATAGGATATATAAGACATTTAGCATTTAACAAAGAAAGCATGTTCAGGAGACAATTATCAAAGAACAATCATGATGTTGCAATGAATATGCCAAAGTGAACGAGTAAACCAAAAGAAATGACAAACTTCATTAAAATCAACAACTCATATTCAAAAGGCAATAGTATCATCATATGCTTTAAAAGAATTGTTAAAAATTGGTTAAAGGTGCATGGAAGTTAGTTGGTTAAAGAAATTAGTAAGTTAGAAAAGTAGATTAGTGATATGATGATATTGATGCTTAATGAAGAGAGAAGTTGTGGTTCATGTTCACAATGAATAATGCAAATCCGGGAAGTCAATGAGAAACGGTATGTTGCCCAAAATTGGATTAAAACCAAAATAAACTAATTTCCTTGAAATTCGGGCAGCATTCCGGCTTAAAATTGGACGTTCCTGGATAGCAGAGTGTCACAATAAGCATGGAAAACAACATCAATTAGGCAAAGGGACAGTGATGTAGCATTCAGGCAACATGAATTGCATAAAAATCAGTCCAAAAGTCAGCATGTAACATCCAAATAGCAGACAGCAAATAAGCATGAACGGAGCACTTATCAGGCCTAAAATCCTCTATCCAGCCCTAGCTACCTAATCGCAATTATTTCTAACTAACCTAACATGCAAAATTTGAATTTAACTGACTAACCTACAATTAGACTAACTAACATGCATGAACACTAAAAGGAAAAACAGAAAAAGAGAAAACAGAAGCGGAGCCGGAACCTGGGGGCAGAGAAACTGAATGTGGAAGAGGAATGGGGATTAGGGCAACAGAACCAGGGGTTGCGCCGCCGTAGACGGTGGCGGTGTAAGCTGCCGGCACGGTGGTTCTGCCGGAGGAATGAGGGACCGAGGGGGAACGAGACGTTGATGATGAAGCGGAGAACGAGAGAGGAATGAGCGGGAAGGGAAAAGAGGTGGTGAGCCACCGGCAGTGAGGTCGGAGTGGCGGCGGAGGGGTCGGTCGCGATGATAAGCGGGAGGAGTGAGAGAGAGGGTGTGAGCGAGTGGTGGTGAAAGAGGGAGAAGAGAAAGGGTTGGTGGGAACAGTGGCGGAGGTAGGTGGAGCTGCGGCGGCCGGCGCTGCTGCTGCGACGGACGTTGGAGGAGAGAAGAGGAAGAAGATGAAATGAGGAGGGGGAGAAGTGCGCTGCGGCGCAACGCTCTTCGCGTATTAGGGCTCCCATCTTTTGAATCGGCGCAAGCGCGCACCATGCGCGTCCGCGCCCATTGAGTAAACTAGAGATCTGCGCGTGCGCGTAAAGCGCGCCTGAACGTGGATGAGCAAAATGGGAAAGGACGCGTGCGCGTGACGAATGGGATTTTTGACGGTTCAGAATTTCTCAAATGAATTCTCGTTGTAAAGTATAGTTTCTAAACCAACAATAATCCTTTCGTACAAAAAGTTGTTTGTCACTAGTACAAACCCCTGAAATTTATAAACCGAAGTATTTAGACCTCGGGTCGTTCTCCCTAGGACTTACAATAAAGTGTCTTGTTATTGGTTGTGAATTATTTTGGGGTTTTAGATGAGAAACATGAATAGTAAATGGTAAGAAAACTTTATTAACAAAATGGTCTTGGCAAGATTTGGTTGTCAAGGGTCTTCATCATTATCACTAGCCACAAGTATGGTAGTTGCAAGGATTAATCCCACTTAGTCATCCTTAAATCAATTAACAAAGGAAAGTCAAGTGAGTTATATCAATCCTAGTCCATAAGTCCTAGCTTTCCACTAATTGGATTAATGAAGGCTAGAGTTAATGGCTATCAACTAGCAATCAATTGGACACTAGTGACTCAAGAAACCCTAAGTTACCTTCTCAAGCCAAGAACATAAAATCCTACTCTAACATCCTCTCAAGCATTTCATCAAACACTTGGAGGGTAATGAAAGAAAGCATTCTTATTTGTAAGAATAAAAGGAATCAACAACTAACAATTACAAAGAATTAACAAAACAACAATCAACAACATCACAATCACATGAATTACCTCAAATTGCATTATTAAAAGAAAACAAAAGAATAACACTAGATCCACAACAAAAATGAAGAATTGCAAGAATTAAAGTATATAACTAGAGAGAGAGAAGAGGAGAGTAAGAATTAACAAGTGAAAAGTAAATCAAAGCATGAATTAAACCTAGATCTAAGGAAGGAGATTAACCTAAACCTAATCCTAATTCTAGAGAGAAGTGAGAGCTTCTCTCTCTAGAAAACTAACTAAAATTCCCTAAACTAAAACTAATGGTAACTAACATCTAACATCTAACATCTAACATCTAACATCTAACATCTAACATCTAACATGTCAAGTCCCTTTCAATCCTTGGCTCTTATATGCATTTTGGCGCCAAAAATTGGGTTCAGAAACCCTCTCAAATCGCCAGGCACGTGTTGCATCAATGAGGTCATGTGCCATCATCGGCGCGTGCGCGCATGGTACGCGTGCGCGTCCTTGGCCTGTTTCGCAATGTGCGCGCGAGCGCCTAGTGCGCGTACGCGTACATGGCCTGGATCAGCTCTTTTGGCTTTTAGTGCTTCTCTCCACTTGTATGCTTCCTTCCTTGCTTCCTTTGATCCATGTCCAGCCTATTTCAATCCTGTAATTACTAGCAAACGCATCAAGGCATCTTGTGGAATCAAAGAGAATTTTAGAGTTCATCAAAATAGGGTTTAAAAAGCATGTTTTTACACTTAAGCACAATTACGGGAGAGATAACAAAACCATGCTAATTTATAGGCTAAATGTGACAAAAGGTTATCAAAATACTTTAAATTCAATACAAGATAAACCCTCAAATTGGGGTTTGTCAGACGTGTCTCTCTGCTCGGCTGTGGAGTATTCACCGCGCCGTCACCTTCTTTCCTCCCTCGCCGCCGGTAAGCACTACTGCCTTAATTTATTTTTGGTTATTTTGTTAACTTTTATTTATTCTGATTTTGTAGTTGTTGGTCGTTGATATTTTTTGATTCTGCATTGTTGATGAACATTGTTAATGCTAGAATTTTTTTCTGATTTGTTTATGTTAATTCGGAGTTGTTTATGCTGATTTTTCTGATTCTGAGTTAATTTTGGTTGCTGATTTTTGCTGAATCTAAATTGTTGATGGTGGTATGGTAAATTGTTTTTCATCATTTCACATCTTTCAGGAGCACAAATTACATTTCTTTCTTGGACATTTTTTGTTCAAATTTATACTCTTCTTTAAACTTTGAAGTATGCTGGAAAGAGTGTTTCAAATTGTTTTGCATTGAAAATTCCAAGTAAGTTCCTTTGTACTGGGTTTGTTAAAGTTTCTAGTTTCAATGTTGGTGAAATTCTCAATGCAAGTGGATAATAATAATAACTCTTGCTTTATGATTATGAATATTTAGTTTATTTGTTGTTATTCTTTGTTTTTGTACTGATTTTTCCAATTAATGTGATTTGAAAATTTGTAGGAGAATGAGAAGGAGAAATCACAAGCAATTGCATTCAACAAATCTGATATTGCTATTGTAGAACATTATAATTTTTATTGTTAATTTTTTTTGTTCTATTGATATTTTTTATTTTTTTATTTTTATAATTTTTATGAAATTGGAATAATTGTTTGTGGTTGAACATTATTTCTTTGTCATTTAAGGGCATTTTGATTTTTATTAGCTATAAAGATTGATGTTAAAAGTTATTTATGAACTTTTAATTATAAATTATGGATAATTTATTATGTAAAATTATAAAATTTTAAATTTAATTAGTTTAAAAATTACTAAATTTAAATATTTAAAATTATATATTAAATTTTTAATAATTTTATTTTATATTTAATTATACCGATTGAACCCCAGTTGAACCTTTGAACCATTGAACCAGTCACTCGACCGGTTTAGTGACGGGGTCGGTTCTCGCAACCTTGGTTTTGATGAATGATAAATAAAATATTATACACACATTTTCTTGAGTTTTAAAAAATAGATAATCTGCATATAGAAAATCGTAGGACTTAGGATAAGTGCTAAACGATTTACACCAATCGTGATACTTGCCGAAAAGACTGTGTTCATATATAATAGGAAGTGTATCTGTAGTATCTACTAAAATCACATTCATGACCTAAATATTCAGATATTTTATAACTGTAGCAAACCTGGAGACCAAAAAATAATTATAAAACAAAAGTAGTGACAACGATAGATTTATATAGTTTGGATTAATATTTCAAAATTGATTTTTCTTACTCTCTCTAAATTGATCTTATATCCATAACATTTTGAATATTTGGCCATTAAATTTCTATCCCAACACATTTTCAGTTTTATAGTCTATGTTAAAATTGTCAGGAACAGGCTTTTCATAAACTCCAACTTGAGAACTTGTCAACCACGTGCTCCAATGAATACTTCATGATTAACATATTATATATAGCTCTGAGTGGGAGTTGTAGGGTCTGGTGGCTTGTATCCACAATAAGTCGATAGTTGCCTTCTTGCCACGACGTCTCATAGGAAGAAAAAAATTGTTGTAAAAACTACTAAATAAAAGAGTAATTGATAAAAAAAATGAGATCCTCTTCTAATATATATGACCTTTTATAATGATAAAATAAAAATAGAAGGAATAAAATTTTGTATTTTTATATTAGAAATAGAATTTAATATTTATCCTAATAAAATTAAATAATGGATTAGTTATAATTAATATATTTAAATAAATAAAACAAATTAAATAAAAATATTTTTAAAAATTAATTAAATCAATTAGTTAATACAAATAATTAGTATAATTGATTTGATTTGATTTAATTTATTGAATTCAAAAAAATAAATCAAGAAATAGTTGATTAAATTTAATGAATTAAAAAGACAAATAGAAAAATACTCTTTTGGGAGACAATAATTTTTTTTTAACTAAATTAATCTGTGTTTATTATATTCAATTAGAATAAATAATAAATTATCTATTTTAATATGCCCCTAATAAATTAATAAATTAAAATAATCGATATAATGAATTATAATAAATTGTGTGATATTTAAATATCTAATCAAATCAATTAGTTAATATAATTAATTTACTGTAATGAATTGTATTTAATGAGTTAAAAAAATAAATTAGAAAATACTTTTAATAATTAATTGTTTGATATAAATTATAATAAATTGTGTGATGTTTAAATATATAATCAAATCAATTAGTTGTTATAAATAATTCATCGTAGTAACTTGTATTTAATGAATTAAAAAAAATAAATTGGGAAATACTCTCAGATGCATGCCACGTCAGCTCCATCATTAAGTGTAGAAATTCAATTTTTATATAATAGAATAGATATCGTAATAATGTTGTACTCGTAAATAATAGTTAATAAATTGGAGTTTTGCCAATTAAAAAAATCAATGTATAAAAAAATAATTTATCATAATTTTAAATTTGTAGACTTTTTTAAGGAGATGTAACTTTAAATAAAGTCCTCACTCCACTATTACGTCCCTAAACATACTCATTAGAAGAAGATTTTTTAAAAATAACTGAGTATAAAGTAATTACTGACATAAAAAATATTCAATAAATTTATACTATATTGTTTTGTTGACAATGAAATTTCACATTTTTTTGAGAAGTTTCTGTGAATAACATAAATTTTTTTATGTATTTTAGAATAGATTCTATGTTACAATTGGAACAATAAAGGAGGTTCACACCGTGATTGTAAGGATCGGTTATGTGCTAGATTCTTGAAGGATATTGAAAAAAAATACAAATGTAATGGTTGTAGAAAGTGTTAGAATATAATTAGGATCAATTATATCTGAATATTTATAGGTACTAAAAGAATCGTAAAAATAAAGATATAGTGACAGTTCTGTTTGCATTTTTTTGTGGCAGTTTCATCTGTGATATATTGTTTTTGTTCTGGTGAAATCATTATATTTTTTTTTGTATCATTTTTTTTAAAAAGAATTTGTATATTATTGAGTATATTTAAGTTGTCTATTCAAATTGTTTAGAATGATACAATATCAAAGGATATTTATAGATACTAAGAGAATTATAATAATAAAGACATAATATTTTATAATAAATATTTAAATATATTACTAATTAATCTTAATTGATCCTAATTATATTCTAAGAGAGAGGAATATTAGAGTTTTCGCCTAAGTTTGTAGTCATTCAAAAGATTTCTAATATTTAAAATATGATATGATTAGTAAGGCGTAATATTGAATTTTCTTAACCTATTATACATTTTTGTAGGTATAAAATACATCTTACAGTTGTTGATGAGACTGATGCTGTCTCTTTTATAATGTTTAAGCATGAGACTCAAAACTTATTAAAAAAGAATTGTAACGAAATGCGTCATGCTACATTTGAAAAGGTTATATTTAAATTAAGGGTAATATTAGAGAAACAAAAAAAACAATCAAAACTTGTCTTATTTAACATTTAATAATTGTCGTAACAATTAATAAATGCTAAATAAGGTAAGTTATAACTGTTTTTGACTGATTTTCTTTAGCTACCAAACATTTCTGATCTCATATTTTTGGTATGAAAAATTGAAAAAAAAACATATACGTTTATATAACATAATGCGACGGGGTGAAAAATAAACTAATAACATACGTACTACTATTACCATAATAAATATGCTATTAGTTCATTTAACTACTAGAACGAGATCCGCGCGATGTGCGGATAGTAAATTAATAATAGTATATAATAAATATTAAAAATGACTATATTTTGTAGAATTATATTAAATATGTGTAAATTAAAGTTAAATATAAAAGGTGTTTTGTTTAACATAATTTATAGTACAAAAGATTTAAATGTTAGAGTTATATAAAGTGACATTTTTATTTGGTAGTTTGATTTTTGCATTTATTTTGGTCGATAAATTTAGTCTCCTTATGTGGTGCTAGTTGTCCTTTTTCTGTCGTAGATTCTTGTGAAAGCATGTTCTTTATGAATTGTTGAGTTGTATGCCCTTTCTATTGTATTATTTGTTCCATCTTTGCATGTATGTTCTTCTTCTAAAGATGTGTATTAAATTTGTATGGTTTTATTTTTTCTTAATCTCTTGATGTGCATGCAGTTTTCCAATAGCATCTACAATAAAAAGAACAAAAATGTGTAGAAATTTTTTATTAAATAAGTTATTTTTAATAAGAATAATTGAAATAGTATAAAGTGAAATTACCTGTTAATATTTTTCTTTGACCTACTCTATCAGACAGTGTCTCAAGTATTGCAAATTCAAAATAGTGTTGGTAAATGTTCAATTTAAAAATACAAAAAAAATGTTTGTTTTGTACCTTTTCATCTAATATAATTATTTCTAAGTAAAGAAACTCTTCTTTAGTTGCGGGTGTTAATGTTTCCCATAGACGAACCACGCGAACTTTGATAAACCAATTGTCTGTTTGTTTGGTGATATTGTCCAAAGAATGATGTTCCATTGAGTAAGTTTGAGATGTTGTGTAGTGCGAAAATAATTTTTTTGTGCTAAATTTGATGCTATTTGAAGAAATAGTGATAAGAGACTTATATAAGTAGTTCAAATAATATGGAATTTGAATATTTGTAACCTTAAATTTATTATGATTAATAGATTATTATGACATTTGTAACATTGTTTATTACATTTAACGAGTTATTTATAAAAATTAATAAATTAATTATTGGGTTATAAATTTATTGTAATGTTTATAACGGTAAAATATAATAAATATAGGGATATTGATTCTTGTAGGTTACAAATTTAGTTAGATACTATTAATTTTCAATTATTGTCATTAGTAATTTTGCAGCCTACTTTGCATATATTTTTATTACCTGTATATTTTTTGTATATTTTATTTTTTGTTGATTTAGAAATAATAGTTGATTTGGCAAAAACTTGAGTGGTTGATTCTAAAATTTTGCCAAGTAAGCGATAGTGCTGACATATCTTCTTGTGTTCCTTTTTTTTAAAAGGATTCCTCTCCGCCTCTTTAATCTAACAATTTTGGGTATTAACTCTTCCCATGTAACACCCTAACTACCAAAGCTCACGCTTCCGGCTGCGCGACTCTGATAGCTCGAACCTTACGACGACTCTTATACTATTTATTATTAAAATATGAGCCTGTTTAAATCTTTTTACCACAAATACCGTTCCCAAAAATACTTTCGTTCGATAACGTGTATCCAAAGAAACCATACAACTTACAAAAACTCATAAAGAGTACATCCATATATATACATACATATACAAATAATATTACAGACATTAACCAATACAATTCCTATCCCTCTTACAGAATATATCAAGATAAAGGCGAGGGTACAATAATAATATTCTAAAACAATACAGAGCATCTCAATAACAATTAATTAAACTCTTCATAACTTCTGCGCCCAAATCCTGAAAGGGGAAAAATGTAGGGGGTGAGAACATCATCCTCGAAAGGGTTCTCAGTAGAGGATTTTTGGGAATTACTGTAATAGGATACATGAAGATAAACCGTACCAGTGATTAATAACCATCTTATGCCTCTTTTCAAAACAACAGTTTACAAATAAAGTAAAGTCAGAAATCTTTTCTGAAAGGGGAACCGTTCAATTTTCAAAACATCAAAAGCCTTTCAAAAAGGTTTATCTATACTGAACCAAAATAACCTTTCATATTCTATTACAAATCCGAAACACAAAACCGAAGTCAACCATCGGTTCATCTTATTCAACCACGGCCCTAGGCCCAAACAATCCAACCACAACCAATCCACCACAGTCCAACAGAAGTCCAGATACAAACACAAGTAGGAAGATGCAAACACAAACAAACAGTTATTGCAAGTAGAACAATTAGCAGTTAATCACATAGGCAAACCAAGTACAATATGCATACCCAAACAATGTCACATAGATGCAAATGATGCATGCCTGTCCC
Organism: Arachis stenosperma; assembly: GCF_014773155.1. Classification (NCBI taxonomy): domain Eukaryota; kingdom Viridiplantae; phylum Streptophyta; class Magnoliopsida; order Fabales; family Fabaceae; genus Arachis; species Arachis stenosperma. The sequence goes on along the minus strand of NC_080381.1, from coordinate 114,058,264 downwards.
TAGTGGCTGATGATATCATCTGTCGGTTACCAAGCCAACCCGACATGTCCGGTAGCTAACCCGGACACAGTCTCTCTGTTGCGCATTATTATCATTAGAGGGTATCTGCGCCCTGTCGCCATTAGAGGGTATATGCGCCCTGTCGCCATTAGAGGGTATATGCGCCCTGTCGCCATTAGAGGGTATCGGTGCCCTGTCACCCTTACAACCAGAGAGAAAACACAAGCATACTCGCTTACAACTTTCATCTCAGCCATTCGGCTTAAATTCACAAATCATTCAATTGCATACATGCACATATATTCAACCATGGATCACCATCCATCTCAGCCATCCGGCTCACGGTTCGATCCAGAACCAATCAACTTATCAATAAATACAGCCCTTCGGCTTAAATTCATAATTCATGATCGGCCATACGGCTTATAACTCATTCGATAATCAGCCATAAATCAATATCACACACAGCCATTCCGGCTCATAACAAAACAACACTTCCATATCAACATCATCAAATTCATAAAACCGGCATTTAAGCCATAAATCACTTTTCTCAAGCCATTTCACTTTGAAATCAAATTTCAACTCTTTTCAGCCTTGGCTTTAAAGGATCTCATTTCTCAAATCATCTCAGGCTCATAAGCCAAATTTACTCAAGTGAGTTCCCTTTTTAAAACAAAGCCACTCTCGGCATTCTCTTTCCAAAACTTCCAAAACCATGGCAAGTTAAGGATTTATTTCAAAGCATTCAAAATCACCCATCCAACAATGGGATTTTATAACAAAAGTTTCTCGGCAGAGTCCCAAGTCTTTAGGGAAGGTCAAATTATATAAATTCCTTAAAGTTCTTTGAAACTCTTAAAATCATAGATTTCTCGGTTCAAGTAAATAAAATTGAATTTACTATAAAACCGGCCATACTAAATCACAAGTTCCAACCCGGTCCAAAAATCAACTCATTTGAAACGGAACCGGTTCATTTGAATCAAACCACTTTCAAGTTTCTTTTTAGAACCCATTTTTCTAACTCTTCCAAAATGCCTCAAACTTGATTAATCAATCAAAAGTCTAGATTCCTTTGAAATCACTAAAAACTCCTTTTTATATAAAAATCAATATTGGAGCATCATTCTTTCCTTTAGTGATTCAAACGGTAAAAATAGTTCAATTCTAAATAAGCCGAACTCAACGTATAAGGTTCATTAAATAAATTAAGCTTGAAAACATAAACATTCTCTTAATAAATCAAATAATACAATTTCTCAAATCCAACCCTTTTTAAATAACTTTACAAACAAGTGTAGGATTTTGTAGAAATTTCGACAGCACCTCCCCTAAAACTTGGACTTTTGCCACCCGGTTCGGGTCCCAACTACACCATTTCTCATTCCTTTTCAACAGCTCAAAACCAGAAATCAATTTAAAGCAAGCTAAATCCAACAATCGCCTCAGTGGCGTATCTCAAGAAAATCATTTCAAAATCAACTCAATATCAACTGTCTTAACTCATTCCCAAGGCCTTAAAGAAACAGCTCAGTAATAAATCGTTTGTCCAAACCAAGTCAATTAAGGTAAACCAGGCTGAATTCAAAAGTGCATTCGACTTTTCAAATCATCAAAATAATTAACTCAAATCAAATCAATTCTCAACGAATTAAACTCAGATTCAAATCTTTAAAGAATCAACTTCAAACATTACATTTCACAAGCCGCACAACAATTCAGCCAAACCAACATCCATAATCATTCGAGTCAATCAAATAATACATAAGGCAGATACAATCACTAAATACACAATATCTCACATCAGTATCCATATGTAATAACTCCAATACATAAAACATAGTTTTTGGAAAGCGCCCCTACCTCAAAACGCAATTCCATAACCCAAATGCCTCATCAAGTCCTTTCCGCCTCAAACCGAACTGACGGCAACCAAAACCTCAGCTCCAAACCACTTTCGCAACAGTCTCAGTAACTCTAATTGCAACATACAACAACCGAACTCAATCTTATAGCAATTAACGCCACAAACCTCAGCGTGAGATAACAGAATAATAACGAATGGACTTTCAAGTCGAAACGCTTACCGAACCGAAGAAGGAACGGTTGAACCAAAATAGCGGCGGTTTCCGAACCGGTTCGGCGGCAACCCGGCAGTCAGCCCCAAGCAGCAGCGGTGATCTGAACCACACGCAGCGACGATGAAGTTCCAGGAAACTCAACAGGAGGGAAACTCAACTTAAAAGCCTTACCGACAGTGGAGTTCGATGGCGGCAGCAGCGTTCCCGGCGGTTGAGGCTCGGCCAGAAGCTCCGGCGGCCAGAACAGGGCACGGCTTCTCCCTCCTTCGGCAGCAACAACAGTAGTGTTTTCCGACAACCACTGACCTCCGTCATTAGCAACAGAAGCTCAAGGTAGGCACCGCGGAGCAACAGATCAACAGCACCGTCGGCCAAGGTGCGGTGGTGGATACGCCCTCAACCGCGGTGAAACACGGCGGCTGTGGAAGCTCGACGGTGGCTGGCTCTGTGACGAGGACGACGGCGCTGTGACAGCGCGACAGCGGCGACACGACAAGCTGGTCGGCGACGAGGAGAACGGCGAAGGCCCCACGCTCGGCGACGGTGACAGGCGGTGATGGCTTCTCCGCGGTGGCTCCCTTTCGCGCATCTTCTCTCTCTCTGCGCGCGAGTTCGGCGGTGGCGAGGCAGTGAGGCGCGACGGCTCTGACAAGGACCGGCGGCACAGGTGCGATGGGGCTCGCGGCGGCAGAGCGCGACGACTCCCTTTTCACCTCGCGTCATCTCTGCTTCTTCCGTCTGCGAGCTTGTCCGCAGCGGCCATGGAAGCTATTCGTGCGGCGGTGGTGAGGGCAACGGTGGCGCGGACTGGGTAGCAGCCTCCTTCCCCATTTCTGCTTCTTTCTTTCTTTCAGGAAATAAAAGGAAACCATGGGGTGCTGCTATTTTTTGTGGAAGAAGGTGAAAGGGTAGTGGTCTGCTGCTGCTGAGCGTGGGTGGGGGGAACCGGGTCAAGGTAACGGGCTAATGGGCTAGGGTTTCCTCATTTTTTGAAAATTAGGGTTAGGGACATTTTAGTAATTTCACTTAAAAATAGGTATAATGTAGTAATTGAAATCCAACACTATTTGTATATAGAAAAATACTATTTACTCATCAATTTCACAAATCATTTTCAATAAAATGCCCAAATCTAAAAATTAGAAATGGTATACTTAATTTCTTCATTTTCCAAAATAGCAGTAATAATATTTAAAGTATTATTTATCTAATCCAAATCATATAAAATCCTTATTATTTCATAACTACCAACTTTATAAATTTGAATATAGAAAATAATCCAACAATTGTGAAATTGGATAAAAATCATAACTTATCTCAAATCCAATAAATCAAAACTTGCCTTAATTATCTTTAATAAAATAATCTCTGAAATTAAGGCTATAAATAACTGTAGGATTTGAAACTTGCTCATAATAAGACTTTTCAAAGATTTTGGGTCTTACATTCTACCCACCTTATAAAAATTTTCGCCCTCGAAAATTGATACAAAATGAAAGAAATTCCATAATAGTTCACCTTTGAACACATTTAAGGAAGAAGCAAAAATATCTCAAAATATAATCATATATACGATTTTCAAATACTTTGATTATCATAAGCATAAGGATGTAAAGGTAGGAGTGTGATTGCAAAGCAAACGTTACAAGGTAGGCTCAATGTACAAGATAACATGGTTCAATCATGTGGTAGAAGGGCAAGGCATCAAAGGCTATTAAGCAGGATGGAGTTAAAACGACGTGCTTAACCTCCGCACACTAATCTCATATCAACCTCAAAGTTTCAACTTCCCAACTCCATCAAGCACTTTACAAACCCCAAATTCAATCACAAGCCTGGCAACCACAAACCCGTTCGCAAGGAACAAAACGCCCACAACTCATACGTTGCACACCTACCGCTTCAACTTCCGTATACACATCACGTCTTAAAGAACTAACGTATCGCGTCACTACGTCTATAAGTCGCACGTGATATCAAACAATTCTCGAGTCTACTCAGAAGGATACAAGATTCTAGCAAGGAGAAACGATATCAAGGATAGTACTCATAGATTAGAAAGAATATATCCAATTCCAGATAAACAAGGATGCTCAAGTAATGAAGTTTGCTAGAAATAAATCAATTGACAACTTCAAAGATAACCCTTGGATCAAAGAAGTTCAATAGGATCAACAAGAAAACCAGCGCATCAGTTTGAAACAACTCAAACTGAGTCGATGAAATATGAGGTTTACAGAAGATAATATTTCAAACCCAAGACAAAGCTCACAGAACTCAAGAGCACGGTTACAAATACTTTCGAATACATTGTTTTTAAAAGAATCGAAAACTTGCAAGAAAGTCACCTCGCAGTTTAAAAGAAGGTTAAGCAACAAACATCCTTCAAAAGAGTAACAAAAACATAAACGTGGCTTTTCTTTAATACAATTTCATGTCGAAACAGATCATGTAGAATTTTAAAACAAACTGTACACAGGTTTTGGCTAAGAGCAAAAGTATTTCCTCAACTATTTTGGAAAGATAGTTAGGTGTACAATCTTAATCAAAAGCAATCATAAAACTCGGAAGAGAAATCAAATGCTCGTTCAAAAATCCTCAAAATACATATTCAAACAAGCGTGTATAACATTTATAGCGAGAACAAAAGAGGAAGTTAAACTCTTTTTAGAAAAGAAATCCCGAGGTAAAAATTTTGCTTACAATCTGGTAAGGAAACAAGCGGTGTGTTACAAACAAACAGGTTTCCATTAAACAGGGGAACTTTTCAAAACTTCATTTAAAATAGCGCATGTCAACTTTAAATCATCTTTGTCAAAATTGAACAATGGCTTCAATTTCAATCAAGCAACAGAAAAATAAATTCAGTTTAGAACCTTTTCAAAGAAAATTCAAAAGTTCAAAAAGTCCGAAACAAGAATCCAAAGTATACTTGAAATCACCATCTCAGAAGGATATTCAAGAAAATTAGGATGTACTTAAGAAGAGTCAAGCCATGCAAGAGAGGGTTGTAAATCAAGGTAGTTCAAACAAGATTCACTAGGCATGAGTCATCAAACAAGCTTTCAATTGATCCAAAAGAATATAAAAGTCATAAGGAAAAGACAACTCAATTATTAGTAATTTCTCAAGGATAATTCTTTAACTAAAAACTTTTGTAAAGATAATGAGAGGATATATAAATGATGCACTATTTGGACACGAATCAAACTAACTCACATAATAATGAGATTCACAAGATTGGATAAACCAAGATCAATGGTAATGCTCACAAGATGTAAGAAATTAGTTAAAAACAAAATCAAGTATGACATTCATAGAGATGATAGGTTTAACAAAGAATTTAGTCCGTTGATAAGAAGAAAGCTATGAGTCCAACATTCTCAAAAGAACAACAGTGGCATAAACCATGTAGTATGCTAAACCAGACTCAAATCAAAATGAATTAAGTGAAGTTTATCAAACAAAACTCGACCGGAATAAAAGCGAAAAATCCTTCCTTTCCAGAATTTCGGAAAATATCCAAATACATAATCAAATGAAGATGTGCATTGGAACTATAGAAAAATTGCTAGAAAGTCAAATTGTAATTTTAAAGTAAATGCAGTTCCGTAAACCAGTAAAAGTACAGGCGAGGTATTAGAAATAAATAGTTGTCAAACTGTGTAAGAAATCTTCAAGTTTCATATATAGATAAGTATACATCTATTCAACCACAATTTTCATAAAAGTCTCAAAACTAGCTGTAATCACTGTCAAATAAGAGAAAAAACCGAATCAACAATTTCTATAAGAATGGACTCGGAATCCGGGCTTAAAAAGGCACAGTGCATTAAGACAAGTTCAAAGCTATATCAAAGGATACGTGAATCAAAAAGAACTCAAACAGAGAAAGATAGATACAACAAGGATCTCAAACAAGCATATGCACTTAGGATCAAACAAGAATGCATATGAATAAGGGAATAGAGTAGAAATATCAAACTACTTTTCAAAAAGAGTAGCAAACAAGAATTTCAAGTTAGGACATGAAAGAACAGGTCGACTCGAACAAAATCCAAAACACACAACTGAATAGCCTCGAGAAATAGTTTCCAACGTTCCCAAAACCCGCGATTCGCTTTGCTCAAAACTCGTATATCGCCTATGATAACCCATTAGTGCTTTCATAGACATAATTCACTAGTATTAAGCCGGCCAAACTTAATGCCAAGAATTAAGCAATGCAAGACTAACAGCGTTAATCAATAGGCCGTCATGTGCATAAAGCTCTAATTCTCATCATTCGACAAGACCTAATACATGACAAGAGCTCAGAGTATGCAATTGAAGCATAGTCAGTCCATTCCTCAGGCTCTACAGGAAGAACTGCTCTGATACCATAATGTAACACCCTAACTACCAAAGCTCACGCTTCCGGCTGCGCGACTCTGATAGCTCGGACATTACGACGACTCTTATACTATTTATTATTAAAATATGAGCCTGTTTAAATCTTTTTACCACAAATACCGTTCCCAAAAATACTTTCGTTCGATAACGTGTATCCAAAGAAACCATACAACTTACAAAAACTCATAAAGAGTACATCCATATATATACATACATATACAAATAATATTACAGACATTAACCAATACAATTCCTATCCCTCTTACAGAATATATCAAGATAAAGGCGAGGGTACAATAATAATATTCTAAAACAATACAGAGCATCTCAATAACAATTAATTAAACTCTTCATAACTTCTGCGCCCAAATCCTGAAAGGGGAAAAATGTAGGGGGTGAGAACATCATCCTCGAAAGGGTTCTCAGTAGAGGATTTTTGGGAATTACTGTAATAGGATACATGAAGATAAACCGTACCAGTGATTAATAACCATCTTATGCCTCTTTTCAAAAACAACAGTTTACAAATAAAGTAAAGTCAGAAATCTTTTCTGAAAGGGGAACCGTTCAATTTTCAAAACATCAAAAGCCTTTCAAAAAGGTTTATCTATACTGAACCAAAATAACCTTTCATATTCTATTACAAATCCGAAACACAAAACCGAAGTCAACCATCGGTTCATCTTATTCAACCACGGCCCTAGGCCCAAACAATCCAACCACAACCAATCCACCACAGTCCAACAGAAGTCCAGATACAAACACAAGTAGGAAGATGCAAACACAAACAAACAGTTATTGCAAGTAGAACAATTAGCAGTTAATCACATAGGCAAACCAAGTACAATATGCATACCCAAACAATGTCACATAGATGCAAATGATGCATGCCTGTCCCTAGTGGCTGATGATATCATCTGTCGGTTACCAAGCCAACCCGACATGTCCGGTAGCTAACCCGGACACAGTCTCTCTGTTGCGCATTATTATCATTAGAGGGTATCTGCGCCCTGTCGCCATTAGAGGGTATATGCGCCCTGTCGCCATTAGAGGGTATATGCGCCCTGTCGCCATTAGAGGGTATCGGTGCCCTGTCACCCTTACAACCAGAGAGAAAACACAAGCATACTCGCTTACAACTTTCATCTCAGCCATTCGGCTTAAATTCACAAATCATTCAATTGCATACATGCACATATATTCAACCATGGATCACCATCCATCTCAGCCATCCGGCTCACGGTTCGATCCAGAACCAATCAACTTATCAATAAATACAGCCCTTCGGCTTAAATTCATAATTCATGATCGGCCATACGGCTTATAACTCATTCGATAATCAGCCATAAATCAATATCACACACAGCCATTCCGGCTCATAACAAACAACACTTCCATATCAACATCATCAAATTCATAAAACCGGCATTTAAGCCATAAATCACTTTTCTCAAGCCATTTCACTTTGAAATCAAATTTCAACTCTTTTCAGCCTTGGCTTTAAAGGATCTCATTTCTCAAATCATCTCAGGCTCATAAGCCAAATTTACTCAAAGTGAGTTCCCTTTTTAAAACAAAGCCACTCTCGGCATTCTCTTTCCAAAACTTCCAAAACCATGGCAAGTTAAGGATTTATTTCAAAGCATTCAAAATCACCCATCCAACAATGGGATTTTATAACAAAAGTTTCTCGGCAGAGTCCCAAGTCTTTAGGGAAGGTCAAATTATATAAATTCCTTAAAGTTCTTTGAAACTCTTAAAATCATAGATTTCTCGGTTCAAGTAAATAAAATTGAATTTACTATAAAACCGGCCATACTAAATCACAAGTTCCAACCCGGTCCAAAAATCAACTCATTTGAAACGGAACCGGTTCATTTGAATCAAACCACTTTCAAGTTTCTTTTTAGAACCCATTTTTCTAACTCTTCCAAAATGCCTCAAACTTGATTAATCAATCAAAGTCTAGATTCCTTTGAAATCACTAAAAACTCCTTTTTATATAAAAATCAATATTGGAGCATCATTCTTTCCTTTAGTGATTCAAACGGTAAAAATAGTTCAATTCTAAATAAGCCAAACTCAACGTATAAGGTTCATTAAATAAATTAAGCTTGAAAACATAAACATTCTCTTAATAAATCAAATAATACAATTTCTCAAATCCAACCCTTTTTAAATAACTTTACAAACAAGTGTAGGATTTTGTAGAAATTTCGACAGCACCTCCCCTAAAACTTGGACTTTTGCCACCCGGTTCGGGTCCCAACTACACCATTTCTCATTCCTTTTCAACAGCTCAAAACCAGAAATCAATTTAAAGCAAGCTAAATCCAACAATCGCCTCAGTGGCGTATCTCAAGAAAATCATTTCAAAATCAACTCAATATCAACTGTCTTAACTCATTCCCAAGGCCTTAAAGAAACAGCTCAGTAATAAATCGTTTGTCCAAACCAAGTCAATTAAGGTAAACCAGGCTGAATTCAAAAGTGCATTCGACTTTTCAAATCATCAAAATAATTAACTCAAATCAAATCAATTCTCAACGAATTAAACTCAGATTCAAATCTTTAAAGAATCAACTTCAAACATTACATTTCACAAGCCGCACAACAATTCAGCCAAACCAACATCCATAATCATTCGAGTCAATCAAATAATACATAAGGCAGATACAATCACTAAATACACAATATCTCACATCAGTATCCATATGTAATAACTCCAATACATAAAACATAGTTTTTGGAAAGCGCCCCTACCTCAAAACGCAATTCCATAACCCAAATGCCTCATCAAGTCCTTTCCGCCTCAAACCGAACTGACGGCAACCAAAACCTCAGCTCCAAACCACTTTCGCAACAGTCTCAGTAACTCTAATTGCAACATACAACAACCGAACTCAATCTTATAGCAATTAACGCCACAAACCTCAGCGTGAGATAACAGAATAATAACGAATGGACTTTCAAGTCGAAACGCTTACCGAACCGAAGAAGGAACGGTTGAACCAAAATAGCGACGGTTTCCGAACCGGTTCGGCGGTAACCCGGCAGTCAGCCCCAAGCAGCAGCGGTGATCTGAACCACACGCAGCGACGATGAAGTTCCAGGAAACTCAACAGGAGGGAAACTCAACTTAAAAGCCTTACCGACAGTGGAGTTCGATGGCGGCAGCAGCGTTCCCGGCGGTTGAGGCTCGGCCAGAAGCTCCGGCGGCCAGAACAGGGCACGGCTTCTCCCTCCTTCGGCAGCAACAACAGTAGTGTTTTCCGACAACCACTGACCTCCGTCATTAGCAACAGAAGCTCAAGGTAGGCACCGCGGAGCAACAGATCAACAGCACCGTCGGCCAAGGTGCGGTGGTGGATACGCCCTCAACCGCGGTGAAACACGGCGGCTGTGGAAGCTCGACGGTGGCTGGCTCTGTGACGAGGACGACGGCGCTGTGACAGCGCGACAGCGGCGACACGACAAGCTGGTCGGCGACGAGGAGAACGGCGAAGGCCCCACGCTCGGCGACGGTGACAGGCGGTGATGGCTTCTCCGCGGTGGCTCCCTTTCGCGCATCTTCTCTCTCTCTGTGCGCGAGTTCGGCGGTGGCGAGGCAGTGAGGCGCGACGGCTCTGACAAGGACCGGCGGCACAGGTGCGATGGGGCTCGCGGCGGCAGAGCGCGACGACTCCCTTTTCACCTCGCGTCATCTCTGCTTCTTCCGTCTGCGAGCTTGTCCGCAGCGGCCATGGAAGCTATTCGTGCGGCGGTGGTGAGGGCAACGGTGGCGCGGACTGGGCAGCAGCCTCCTTCCCCATTTCTGCTTCTTTCTTTCTTTCAGGAAATAAAAGGAAACCATGGGGTGCTGCTATTTTTTGTGGAAGAGGGTGAAAGGGTAGTGGTCTGCTGCTGCTGAGCGTGGGGGGGGGAACCGGGTCAAGGTAACGGGCTAATGGGCTAGGGTTTCCTCATTTTTTGAAAATTAGGGTTAGGGACATTTTAGTAATTTCACTTAAAAATAGGTATAATGTAGTAATTGAAATCCAACACTATTTGTATATAGAAAAATACTATTTACTCATCAATTTCACAAATCATTTTCAATAAAATGCCCAAATCTAAAAATTAGAAATGGTATACTTAATTTCTTCATTTTCCAAAATAGCAGTAATAATATTTAAAGTATTATTTATCTAATCCAAATCATATAAAATCCTTATTATTTCATAACTACCAACTTTATAAATTTGAATATAGAAAATAATCCAACAATTGTGAAATTGGATAAAAATCATAACTTATCTCAAATCCAATAAATCAAAACTTGCCTTAATTATCTTTAATAAAATAATCTCTGAAATTAAGGGTATAAATAACTGTAGAATTTGAAACTTGCTCATAATAAGACTTTTCAAAGATTTTGGGTCTTACATCCCATCTGTCATTACCACTACAAATCCTTCTACAACAAAGAGAATAAGATATGGTCAAAGAATGATAATTCATTCCAAGTAAATTGTGGAAGCAATACTGCGAGAAACACATACCTGTAAATTGTGGAAGCAGTACTCCACATGTAAAATAATAATTTATAATTTGATGATGAAATATTGCAATCGATAGTATATAAGGAGCAATAATTTTAAATGCACATTAATTTTGGTTGTGACTGTTAGACAGAACTATTTAAAATGATATTATTTATAACAAATAAATAGGACTATTGAAAATAATATTGAACAACAAAATGAGAAGAGTAAACGGCAAAGTTGAAAATCTTTAGGAAGATACCTGAAACAAATTTCCTACGTTGGCGGCGCCGAATGGTGACGTTGGTCTGAGACCCAAAATCGAGCTCCGGCAAGAAAACCACAACAAGAGGAATGGAGTTTGCCCTGATTTCTGTAATTTATGCAATGCGGTTTTGTCGGGGAATGGACATTGCGATGAACAATTTGTTTTGAGAAAAAAATAATGGCTCATGGGACCGGAAGTGGATGGAGGAAATAGGATTTTGATACGGAAGAGGTGCCAAGAGGAAGAGAGTTTCGAGAAGTATGAAAAAGGTAATAAGCTCTTTCCTTTTCAGAACTTTTTGTTGGGGTAAATGTTAATTTGTGTTTTTGTTGTTTTAGAAATAAGGATTGATTTGGAAAAAGTTAAGTTGTTGGTTTTGTTTTTTGTGTTTTTTTTTTATTTGAAAATAAAAGTTGATTTGGCAAGATTTGAATGGTGGATTCTAAAATTTTGCCAAGTAAGCGATAGTGCTAACATAGCGTAAGTAGAAGAAGAAAAATAATTTAAAAGAAATGTGAATAAACCTATGTACCAACTTTTATATATTAAGAATAAATAGATTGAAAAATTCGACGTGTTTCAATTAGGAGTTAGTAGTTTGCTTTATATTTTATAAGTGTAATTGCTTTAAGAAATTAATTTAATTAAATAGATATTTTTTTTAAATTCCTCTTCTTTCCAAAAATTTTCATTAATAAAAAGTGTGAATCCATAATTGACATTTAAAACTCTTATTATTTTTGAAAAAAAATTATAAAATAATACATTATTAGGTTCATCCCTATACCACATGACACAAAATAATTAGAAACATAATAATTTTTAGAACGAAAAATTATTGTAAAGGACCGTTAGGAAGTTTTAATTATTAAAAAGAACTTTTAATATTAAAATTATTAACAAGGACCAAATCTTTTTATAATATTTAAGAAAAAGAACCAAATTTTTTTATAAAAAGATAAATATATTTTTAATTATATTTTATTTATTTTTTTATAATTTTTATATTAACAATTTTTATTTTTTCTAAAATTTTTAGTAATTTTTATTATTTATTTATTTACTTTTTCTTATCTTTTGTCTTTTTTTCTCGTTGGATAAAGATCATAAAAATAAAAAAAATAAATAATAATAAATAATAACAAAATTATTAAAATTTTAAGAGAAATAAAATTTATCAACATAAAAATTATAAAAAATAAATAAAAAAATTAAAGATATATTTATCTCCTTATAAAAAGATTTGATTTTTTTTAAATATTATAAAAAGATTTGGTCCTTCTTAATAATTTTAATATTAAAAATCATTTTTAATAATTAAATCTTTCTAACGATTTTTTAGAATAATTTTTTTTTTAAAAATTCAAAAATAAAATTTTAAAAGTTATCGCAATTTTTTTAAATCATCGCATCTTATCAAGTTCTAGCACAACAAAAGAAGTAGGACTTCTAAACTTATTAGAAATATCTAAATTTCCTTTCCTAATTAGAAGGTCTATTGCATCTGTAATTTAAAAAATACAAGTGTTATTATATTAAAAAATATCAAAATAAATTGGCTTTTATTTTCTTCAATGGCATTGCATTGATACAAAAAAAAGTCGATAATGTCTGAAAAAAAATCACAATATGTTATAAAATTATTTTAATTATAAAAAATTTAAAAGAAGAAAATTTTATATACAGTACCAATCGTTGAAATTACATATCTGAGTTTGACACAAATTTACTAAAACAGAACCTAAATTTAGGAAATTCAATCTCATTATATTCTCCACTTCGAAAATTTTTGGACAAACGTAGAAAACATGGAGGGAATGAAACTTGAACTTGGCCTACAAAGCTCCGTAGAAATAATTGCTCAATAAAACATCGAACTCCTCCAAAAAAAACTAACTTTACTCACATTCCATTAGGTTGGTCATAAATATATGAGTAGATCCAATTATCTTTCAGTAAAATAGAGTTTAGTACCCCTTCGTTGAATACTTACATCCATGTAATTAAAACCTGAATCAGTGAATACAAATCGAGATGATATTTGATGGATCTGGTGCATTATAAACAATTACTGCAAAAGATAATGGCACTGGAACATTAGACGAAACAAATAAGTTGAAATAAGAAGAATTATCAAAAGAATAATATAATAGAATGACTACATAAAAAAATACCATAAAAATTGTAACTTGTAACTTGAAAGGATTAATTTCGATGAGAAATGAAAAATACATTCTTATTCTATGAAGTAGTAAAAAAAGAATAATAAATTAAAAAAAATACGTTGACTCTTAGATCTAGACTCATGGACAAAAAAAAAACATTATATAGCCTTTAATAATATAAAAATAATTATAAAAATTAATTATTGATATTAATTTAAATTTATGACAATTAAATTATAAATTTATGTTTAATTTTTAATTTTTTATTATTGTTATCTTAATCCTTTGTAAAATACGTTTTGCTTTTTTAGAATATAATGTCTGTGTAGTCAAATTCTTTTCTATTATTATTATTATTATTATGAATTTGTCATCTTTAATGTGTGTATTATTTTTAAATTCTTGCCTAATAAATGAGAATTAGAATTATATCAATTAATATAATCACTAAAAGAAATATCATTAAAATCGACGGTCAAATCGACAGTCAAGCTGTCGATAATATTAAAAATTGACGGCAAAATTGACGGCGGAAGTGATCGCTATTAAACTTATTAATTTTTCAAAAGTTCAATAAAATCGACGGCTTGGCAAGCTGTCGATAATAATCTAATAAAATCGACAGTCTTTCCGTCTATAATATGAGTTTGGAAATTTTGCTTGCTTTATAAAATTGACAACTTTGTCGTCGATATTATTATATAAAATCAACAACAGTTTTGTCGATATTTGATTCAATAAACTCGACAACATTGTCATCGATATTATTACATAAAATCGACAATATTTTTGTCGATATTTGATTCAATAAAATCGACAAAAGAGCCGTCGATTTAATTATTTAGATACCAAAAAATTCTTTATCTGTATTTTTTGTTTGTCTATTTTAAATTTAAAAAGCGACAATGCTGCCGTCGATTTTAATATTTATATTATTTAAATTATTTTTTCTATTTAAAAAATAGTAAACAATTAACACAAATAAACCTTTAAATATAGAAATAAAATTTATACAAAATATTAGATAAATAAACTTCTAAATATAAAAATAAAATTTATACTAAATATTAGATAATAAGTTTACAAACTTATCAAATAATAAATAATTCTCTAACATAAAAACTCAAAATAAGATAAATAACTAAATTTAGACTTATATTCGTTTAAATTACAATATACTAATAATACAAAATATTCAAACCAAAGGTTTATAGCCTCTAAATACTTGTTCAAGCCAACAATGAATTGGCTCCTCCTAAGCAAGGAAAAAGCTCTTGTCAACAATCATCAACTAAATTTACCTAACAGAAATAACACAACAGTTTTCTTGATTATTTTTTGCAACTAATATGATGTCTACCTTGGTTTGTAATATACAATAAAAAGAGTCTGAGTTGCAACAGCATGAGATGCAGTTGCGAGTACTCCAAGATGCATGCTCTGACTGGAAATCACAGATGAAGGCATGCTGCTTGGCTGAGGAGTATTATGCCTCAGTCCAACATGTAACTCTCCGTTGTGTCCTCTATACACAAAATCTATTTAGATTAATTAAGCCTTGTATTGCAGAAGAGATAAATTTTCTAAATCATATGAAGAAAACATGAAATTTATACCTCGAAAACACAAAGGTGTTTCCGGCGACTAATCTCTTCGAAGCTACAAAATTAAAGTACTCCATCCAGTTGTGATGAAGGGCCTGCGTGGATGACCTGGTCAGAGAAACAATAAGCAAATTAGAAGCAAAGAACAAAAAACCATAGAACTCAAATGAAAATTCATTGTGTCCTTTACCTCTAAATATATGCTTAAAGCGCCATTCGTGACCATGAAGATCTTTGGCGACCAATTCCTGAGTTGGGGTTGGCTGAGACATGTCTTGAAAGAAATCCAAACACACTTTAAGATTTCTTTAGGACATTTATCAAACATCATCAAGGTAATTTTGAATTGGAAACCAACAAGATTGAATTTACCAAAGCTGGAAGGCATTTGGTGGCTATGAACCACACATTTGTTGTTGCTATGAGATTAGCATGTATTAAAAGGTAAAACATAAAATTAAAGAAAAGCATTAGATGCCAAGCACCTTTTTCTAACACATACAGTTTCTATTACAAGATAGAGATGCATGTGAACACTAAATAAAAAAAAAGGCCCAATCAGATGCAGAAAAGAAAAGGATAAAAGAATGTGTACAATTTATATGAATGAGTTAATACTAAATAATTTTGAATAAAGATTAAGCTAAGCTTCAGTGCATCTTCTTAGTTCTTACTTACTAACTCAAATGGGCCCACAGCCCCTAAATAACGTGGTTTTTAACAAACACGTCCCACCAATATCATATTCCACTCCCCTCCCCCTATTTATAAAGCTTAAATCTCCCTCCAATTGCAAACGGAATATAACAGAACAAAACAGAACAGAACAAAACACACTTCTCTTCTTCTTCTTCATTCTGTTATCCAATTAGCTAGAAATATAATGGATACTCTTCTAAAAAAGGGGGCTAACTTAATTTAAGAATCTAAGAACATAATTGGTAGCATTCAACAACCGGAAAAAGGGCTAACTTAATTTCAGCTGATATGAGCACAATAGATGACTAATTAATATAAACACGAAGAAGAACAACAGCAACAGATGAAACGAAAGAAAAAGAAAGAAAGGAAGGAATAGAGCCGACCTTGCGAATGGAATCCAGGGAATGAAAGTGGCGGGATTAGAACAGAACTAAAAATGCTGAGATCATAGCCTAGATGCTATCAGTACATTCAACAGAACGATTCACTCTTTCATTAGTCATTTCAGCAATTATTTGTTGAACAATATTAACATCTTAGTCTTTCTTCCCTGAAAATATAAATATTTATGCAGAAAAACTTAGAATGAACTAACTTCTTGTATATGTTTGTTATGATCTTTTGGGTTTACAAATTCATTAACCCCAAACTTCTTAGCTGCCAACAATAGTAAATGAGAAAATACCATCAATAAGTGAATAAAATTTGTAGATTTAGAAAACTTGCTCAACTTATTCTATGCTAAATCATCTACTACATTTGATTAAAAAAGAACTGCATTATACCTAGTTCAAATCAGTTAAAAACTAAATCAATCCCAATAATTTAGAAATCCTTGCCCCTTCAGTAGTCTAAAATTTGGATTGAAAAAGAACAAGAATCACTACTCACTAATGCCTTTGATCAATAACTATAAAACTGCAATGCAAAAAAAAGTAGTGGGTAACATACAACAAGACCACCAGCAAAATCCAAATCAGAACAAAAGCAAAATCCCTAACCAAAAATCAATACAAAAGGAGAGTATAAGTACCAAAATCATTTCAATTAAACAGAGAAAGAATATTAGCATAAAAATAATTATTAAGAATTCATGAAGCAGCAAATTATGACCGGCATATGTATGACTGGAAGCAATGGCCTTTCACTTCCTAATATGTTTTCTATATGTTTTAAGTGATGTAAGACAAGTATAATAATAATAATAATAATAATAATAATAATAATAATAAGGAAAAGTGAAGTACATGTGACGGCGAAGATGAATGCAAACCCAACTATTCAAACTTCTCTACTTTGATGCTATAATATTATATAGAAACTCAGAACACTGATATGCTTTGTGGTCACTAGACTTTTTTATCTTTCCTTCTTATATCTCACTTCTCATGTTTGTTCAATGTTTTACATCTTTTTCAATAATCATACCAAGTACTTATTTTCAAAACAAAGATAACAGGTAATATTGTGAGCTGGTATTTATGCCTTTTTTCATTATTCAACAAGTTTATGTAAGAGACTTGAATAAAAACACTAAACACATGAACCAACAAAATACAATATTCAAAAATGATGCTAGCATGAATGTCTACAATAATGACAGCAAAAAACTTTATCGAAGAATGACCTCGTAGAGACCAAACCTCTGACATTAACATCACACCATAGTTTTAGCTCTTAAAATAAAATGGAACCAGAATAAACATGACCAGGATTTCTAGATTTAGAAAACAGCATATTGAAATTAGGTTATAGTTTACACCTGAAATAGGGGATTTCCAAATGAAACTGAATTTGGCTTTGAAAATACCTTCAGTCATGTGTACGCATGAGGCATGCGTACGCACAATTTGAGATTCATGAGTACGCATAAGGCATGCATATGCATGACCATGAAATGCTCCAAACTCCATTTCTTTATGAATTCTCCGCTTTGCATGCTTTTTCTTCACTTTTTCAATCTAGTCTTTGCCTTCTTAGCTTGAAATCACTCAAAAAATACATCAAGGCATCGAATAGAATTAAAGTAAATTAAATTTATCAATTTAAGAGCTTAAAAAACATGTTTTTACTCTTAAACATAATTTAGAAAGAAATCACAAAATCATGCTATTTTAGTGAATAAATGTAAGATAAGTTGATAAAATCCACTCATTTCATTCCAAAATAAAGCTAAAATTGTGGTTTATCACACGGCGTGTGTTATGTTGCAATTTCTTTGAGGTGCAAAATATCTTTTTTGCCCCTTGTGTCTTATAAATACTTCACTTTTTCCCTTTCTTCCTTTTTTCGTTTTTATCACCTGTTCACTTCTTTATCTTCTTCTTCCTCTATTATTTGTTTATGTAATTGTTTTCCCTTTCAAGATTTCTTTATCTTGAGGTTCTCAAAGGTCTTGCTTCAATCTCGGAGAGAATCGTTCGTGGATTGCCGTTTGAAGTGATCTTTAATTACTTTCGCACTAATCCAAGGTTGGTCCTGTATTCCAACTTTTCTTGATTTCTGCTTTTTCTCCACATTCTTGGTAGTATCCGTGTGTGACTGAATGCTGGTTTTGAAATATTGCTTGTGTTTTGCAACTTTGATTTTGGAGTTTCGCATTCTGGAATCTAATTTCGGGTTATTGAAGGATTGGGGTTTTGCTTTGCTTTCTTTTGCTGTTACTTGTGATTCTGAACGTGGGATTCTATATTGTCTCTAAATGATGCCATTTTCATATAGGAGATGGCCTTATTTCCATATATGAGAGGTATTGCATAACTGTCTGTGCTCTGAGAGGGTTTCATAATATTGACCCGACCTCTTTTGAGTTTGTGAATGCCTGTGTTGCTTCTTTTTACGTTCGGGATGTTAGTGTTGACCTTTTAAATTGACCCAATCTTATAATTGCTTGTCTTGTTTTGTTTGATTTGTAGTGATGGATTTCTATTTTGTTGTATTGTTGGTGTAGCTTGTATGTCTCGTTCAGTAGTTCACAACATGCCGTCTAAGGTTCCATTCGACTTGAAATGTGTAGATTTAACTGTTCTTACCCCCCTTTCCCTGTGATTGATAACAAATATGCCGATGCCTGTTGTACACATCATAGGTTATGTTTGAGTCGAAAGGATGAGAGAAACTACGAGATTGTTGTTGTTGACCCTGTGGAGAGGGTCTGCTTTCCCCGACTTGATAGGTCAGAGCGGCATTTCATATATGTCTATGATTATTTTTTGATGAAGTTAGGGGTTACCTTTCTTTTTTCCGAATTTGAGTCTGAATTCCTTAAATTCTATAACGTTACCCCTACCCAATTACATCCCAATTCTTGGGGTTTCTTAAAAATATATCAAATTCTTTGTTAGGAACTAGATGTCCGACCTTCCCTTAAAGTCATCTTTTATCTCTTTGTGCTCACCAAACCCTTTAGTTCTAAAAAACAAGGTTTGATTTCTTTCTGTGCTATTCAGGGTAGGAAAGTTTTTGTTATTTTTGATGAATTCTTCCACGATTTTAAAAATTACTTCTTTAAGGTCTGAGATGTAGAGGGTGTCCAACCTTTTTTCTTGAATGATGAGGATGAACCTATTTTCCCTTTGTATTTGGAGGAAAATCCTGTAATAGTTAAGTATAACTCGTGAACCACCCTAATATACAAATCCTTATGCTCGAGTCATAAGTCAACGATATTAAGGTGGTACGACTCTCAAGGTGGATTCTAATATATAATATAAAATATAATCGAAAGGAAGTATTAAACTAGAAGCCTGAAAAATGAGTAAAATAGAATCGCGAAGCGTAACACTCACGTATCAACGAAAGATAAAGCGTGTATTGATAGCGGTATAAATATAAGAATGAGATCAAAACATAATATAGATATATGATATATATAAATAGCCACTAGCCGCGACCCACGAAGTTTAGGCCGACTAGGATACAGAGTAAAAGCAGTTTGACAACAGAAGTTTCCTATCTCTCCCAAAATACATCAAGCCTCTATAGGCGAGTTCAAAAGAGTTCAATACATAAAAATATAGGCTTTTTAAATAAAGGTGGAGAGATTCTAAGCAAAATATAAAGTAGAGAACATAAAGATCTTCGCCGTCTCTCAGATGAACCACAGCTCACTTCTAAGCACCTGGACCTGTATCTAAAAAACAAGAGATATATACGGAATGAGAATCCCCGACCCATGGGTTTCCAGTACGGTAAAAGTGCCAAATAAATACAATACATTGTAATAAAAACTCACTAAGGATCCTAAACTTCCTTTCACCCAACATTCATCCTATATTCTCGCTAATCCATAATAGGCAACTGTCATAAGGGGATGATAAATCTAATTCCACTCTCTCATGTTTCCCAACCTTCCAACTCTCCAACAAATCAAAATCAGAATCATAAGTCAAACCATCACCAGTTATTCTGTCTCAACAATTCTATATCAATACTTCATATCCTTACCTGGAGCAAGTGAAATCACTTCACTGCGTGACCCAGGGAGCTTAAATTACCTCATTCAATAATCATCATTTTAAATTAATCATATCATCATTCCATTTCCACAAGAACAACTTCAGCGTCAACCGACACCAGCATGAGGGACCTCTCAGTTGTACAAACACAAGCAATACAGGCAAGTAATACACAATAAGGTACATGTAGAATAAGTAGCACATAATCAGGTAATAGAGCATATATGATATAGCAATCCAAAACAAAAAGGCAAATCCAAACAATTCAAGCATATGCAAATGATGTATGCCTGCACTATGGCTGCTGATATCATCTATCGGTTATAAAGCCAATCCGACAAGTCCTGTAGGTAATCGTGGACGGAACACCAAACACGGAGCAAGTAGGATAACGCCGTAACCCTTGCATCTTACTCGCATACCCGGAGCAGGGGACAACGTCACCACTGCCTCTTACCCAGGCGGTGTTAGAGTTTTCGACCCAGAGCAAGCGGCAATAGAACACAGCCATTGCATCTTACCCAAAGCCTCGAACTCTCCCAGAGCAAGTGGATAACACTACTGCATTTTACCCGGATTCACATTCAGAAACACATTTTCATTATCATTACAATTCATTTCCATACATCAATTCATTCATAATTCATACCCAGAGCAAGTGGATAACACCAATGTATCTTACCCGGTGTCCTTGCTTCTTATCCGGAGCAAGTGGATAACACCACTGCATCTTACCCAGAGGCACATCACAATCAAATTCAAGTTTATTTTCATTATTATTCCACTTCCATCATAATTATTAATTTATTTTCCATACATTCCCAACATCTCTACACTTCTTAATCATATACCCGGAGCAAGTGGTCATTTCCACGGCCTCTTACCCGGTACCCCTATCTCATTCAATCATATGCATACATACTCCACCATAAACCAATATTTATCACAGCCATCCGGCTCACAATATAATACACAACCAGCCATAATTCACTAACAAACACGGCCCTTCGGCTCATGGCGTACACAGTACTCCCACTATCATCCTTAGCAACTCATACAATCATCATTACTCATCATTCATTATTAATTCTCACTTTACTTCATCCACAAGTTACCACATGTCCTAGCTTCTTTTCATTACTAGGCATGCTATAAAGATTTAGGGCTTAGAGGATGAAAATGGAGGCTTAAAAGTCTGAAATTCGGCTTTAAAAACTCAAAATCAACTTTTACTGAAAACAGGGTCAGGCGTGCGCGTCACCCACGCGCACGCGTGGAAACCAAAAAGAGGAAGTGACGTGCGAGCATCATCCATTCGCACGTATGGGAAGCAGAGAGGTAGCGCGACGCGTGCGCGTCAGTCACGTATACGCGTGGGTGCATTTTGTGCTCCTTGCACAAAACCAGCACAGTAACAGCGCAACTCTCTGGAATTTTCTACTGGGCACTCGCATCAATACAGCGACGCGTATGCGTTGGCCAGGCGCATGCGTGAGAGAGTAAAAAATCATGAGTGACGCGTGCATGTCGGCCATGCGTGTGCGTCGGAGTACGTTTTCTTAAAAATTTTACTATGTTTGAAAAGCTGCAGAATTTCATTTTTAAAGTTCAAAGTTCCGCCACACATAACTTCTTCTACAAAATTCCATTTTCAACAATTTCTGAACTGTTGGAAAGATCGTTGAATGAACTTTCATAAAAATCCAATTTTGAAGGATTTCTAACCTCGAGAACTAAATTACGGACTACCGAAGTTGGTCAAAAATCAGTTTTTATCCAAAAATAAAAGTCACCAATTTTTCCAATGTTCACAAGCCAAATTTATTTTCACTCATCCAAATGACCACAACCCAACCACATTCACACAATTACACTCAATCAAATCCAAACCTACCTCATCTACACAATTCAATTCAATTTCGTCCCCTTCCACTCCTAAATTCCTAATTTCTTATTATTCAATAATCAAACCAATTATTCACACATTCAATATCTAAAATCTATCCAATCTCTTGTATCATCACACAATACACACATCAACTTACCTTCCTTACCTCTTTCTAGCCTCCGGCCCAAATTCACAATTTAAATGCATATTCCACAAACCAATATTCACTATCCAATTCATCAAATCCTCAACACACCAAACATACAACTTCACACAATTCTCAACCCAATCATAAATTTACATTACATATCAACTATGCATATTAGTACCAACCATTTACACAATCCAAACTTAATCCTAGGAGCATCTAGCCTAGGAATTCTCATCACATCACCCAGTACTTAAATGAAACTTAAACCTTGCCTCTTGGAGCCAAACTAATTGAGCTTCTTTGAAAGTCTCCACCAATGTTAGCTCCAAGCCTCACCAAAGCTCCACAAGCAAAACCAACCTCCCAATTGTACACCAAAATCAACCAATACTCTAACATAACCAATTTCACACTTACAATCAATCTAG
Source organism: Arachis stenosperma (assembly GCF_014773155.1). Lineage (NCBI taxonomy): Eukaryota > Viridiplantae > Streptophyta > Magnoliopsida > Fabales > Fabaceae > Arachis > Arachis stenosperma. The sequence continues at coordinate 114,035,602 of NC_080381.1, read as the reverse complement.
GGTTCATGAAAATGATAAATCACAAGGATTGGAGAGTTTTTTACCTTAACCCACTGAAGTTTGTGATGAATGTCACCCATGTCTCATACTAGAGCACCCCTAAACAACAAAAATCACAAGATTTTTTTAAAATCCAAACCAAATTCAAAATACAAGAGGAAAAAAGAAACTGGGCATAAGAGAGTTAAATACTCACCACAAAACTTAGATAGACTTGAAGAGGAGGATAAGAGCGATGCGTGGCCACAAACGGCTCGTCAATCGGAGCTCCGTAGCTCAAGTTATGGTGGTTTGAAGATTGAAAGTGAAGTTGGAACCCTGACCTCTCACCTCTATTCCATTTCAGCGTGTTTCTCATGAAAATGGGGGGTTGTGGCTGCTGAATGGCCTTAATAAGGCTATATATATGTTGGGTCTTGGGTCCACTTGGGTCCGGTTCACTTGGTTTAGTCCGTTGGCCCAACTTTGGGTCAAAAGCTTCAATATTAGAGTTTTAAATCGTATTTTAAATATTTCTATCTTCCCAAATTATAAATTCTTATTTCTTAAAATTATTCACTTCTAATTAATTTTCTCAGCCATAGTACCAGACAGATCGCAGCCGGTACTACCGGTCAAATTTTCAGTGCGCATTTTTTTCAGAAAACTATGTTTTCTGACTCAGAAAAATTTACTGAGTCCAAATATCATATTTAAATTATCAAATTCCGATTGCTAAATTTTCTAACCATATTTGCTCCTATTTAATTTATTATTTAATTAGTTACAGTTTGACTGGATTTTACATTCTACCCACCTAAATAGGAATTTTGCCCACAAAATTCAAATTCAGTTGCCTGGAAATAAGTGAGGGTAGTCTGTACCCATTTCCAGCTCAAGTTCTCGGGTGTGCTCCTCAACAACGGATCGACTCCATGCCACTTTGACTAATGAAACCTCTTTTCCATGCAACTGTTTAATACTCGTGTCGCCAATTTTGACCGGATTCACCGGAAGTGTCAAATCTTCCTTTAACTGAACCGATCCAGGTTCTAACACATGGCTAGCATCAAGAGTATACTTCTGAAGCTGTGACACGTGAAATACGTCATACAGGTTCGAAAGATGTGGTGGTAGAGCCATCTGATACGCCACCGGTCTAACCCTCGATCTCTTCTCGACTTCCTTTCTTATCATCATGCCTCCGCATCACCTTATAACTTTAATCCTACCTAGGGGCAACTTACAGTCTTATTCATTTTCCCGGCTTGTTCAGCTATAATACCTCCTTGGCGACCAGTCTTCTACTAAATAATTAATATAATAAACGAACTCATCCTTCTACAAACTTTATGTCCACGCATCCGTATCGAACTCAAGCTTCTAAAGAACTAAGAAGCATATTTTTCTGGATAGTCTAACTCTATCCATTGAAGAAAAATTAAGACTATTATTCTAGACTCCTGGGACAGCACCCTGCTATCTTGTCACGTGGTTTCATATCGCAAAAAGTTTAGGCATGAGATAACTCTCTTGACGAGGTCATTCTAGAGATCCTAGACTTTAATTTGGATTAAGTTTTACTGTATTTTGATTAGAATTGAATTTGATAACAACTTTGAAAATCTGCTGCTGCACCCATAAGAATTTAAAAAATAGCAGACAGTTCTATTTTTGTAAAATCCATAGTAAATTCGATTCTAATTCGTTGCTTCTAGATTTTGATGAAGATATACTCAACATCCCTAAGTTTCAGAACGAATAAGTTTCAGGTTCATATCACTTCATTTGATTAATTAATTATCAATTGAAAGTCATGCTTTGTTTTCATAAATCAGTTCCGAATTTCCAGCAAGCAACCCAGCTTCTAAGTGACTTAATTAAGTCTACAAAATAGATATGGACATGAAACTTGTACTCAATTAAAGTAGACTTACAGACCTTCAAAATCCTTTCAGTAGCAACTAAAAATGTCAAATAAATTAAAAGTTCTAGTAGCTGGAAGTTGATACTGTAGAACCCGAAAACCAAAAAATTCTACAGCAACCACTAAGTTTCAAAAATTCATATCTTCCAAACCACTTGGCCAAATTCCTTGAAATTTTTATGGAGAAATATTGACTTCTTGAAGTTTGGTAGAAAAATAATTTTGGATGGAAAATTATGTCTAGATTGCTCCCAATTTTTATTTTAACTTTCTGCCAAATATGCAGAAAATTCTGCATTAAGCAAATTAACAACCCTTCATACCAAATTTTACATTTAAACCTAAAATTCCTCAAAAACCAAAATTTTAAGTTTCTTTTGAGTAATCAAAGTTGCCAAAATGATTAGTACAACCCCAGGAGTTTAGACTCATCCTAGAGGAAACGAGATCCACGCAAATCAGGACTAGGACTGGGAAGTTGATCTATTCATTATTCAAGAAGAAATTTAAAGTAGAATTCTAAGGTAAGTCTCAAAGGAGAAACTAGGTCAACCGTGCAGATTCGTTGACGCGCTCTGATTTATTCGTCTTCAAGAATTTGTCATTTGATGTCACTACCCCACGTAGCACTCTTACGTTAGTTCTAAGTTAATTACTTTAAATCATAATTTGTCACTTTTATCTTAAGTACAAATGAACGCAATGTCACAATATTCTATAGCGTAATTAAAATTAAATTAGCAGTTTCACAATTACCTCCACCCCATGGTGACCGACCGGCACCCTGAGTTCCTCCTTGTGGACAGTTCCTAGACATGTGCCCAGGACGACCGCACTTATAGCATAAGCCCGAACCAAAACGACACGGCCTATTCGGGTGATAGCTTCTGCATTTCTGACAACTTGAATCATCTGAAGCAACCGCTGACTGTTTTCCTCTAATATTTCCTCGGCGACCATCATTCGTACCAGAATTATTCCTACCTTGGGAAAATTGTTGTGCGTTTCCTCTTCTCTTGAATTCTTGGACCCTTGGTGCAAAGTTCTGATTATGTTCCCTTCGGTGAAAATCCCCGCTATCATCCCTCTCGATAACAGCCTTCTTTAAATATTCTTCCGCAACCCTACTCTTGTTTACCAAATCTGAGAAAACTCTGATCTCCATCGGACCCACTGAACTCAGTATATCACTCTAGAGTCCTCCTTCATATTTAATACACTTCCATTCCTAAAAGTCTCTCGGAACACCCTGACAAATCCTGGAAAATCGACACAATTCCTTAAATTTGTTTGTGTATTCGGCTACAGACTTTTGACCTTGCTTCAGTTGCAACAATTCAAGTTCCTTAGCTATCCTGACCGAGTTGGGGAAGTAATTTTTATAAAATTCCAACTGAAAAGCATTCCAAGGTATTGTAACATCGTCTTGCTGCAGCAGGCGTCGCGTACCCTGCCACCAATACTAGACTTCACCCGTTAACTGATAAGTTGCAAACTCAACACGTTGATTTTCAGGAACTTGTTGTGCTTGTAACGCCCGTTCCATCGCTTGGACCAGTTATCTGCCTCTGTGAGGTTCGTCGTCCTTCCAAAGATGGGCGGGTTTACTTTCAGGAAGGTTGCTAAAGTCATTGACCCATTTTCTCTGTTATCGCCATTCCCATTACCGGCTTGATTCCCCAATACCGCAGCCGTAGCTTGCATAGCAGAAGCCATGATCTCCATGGCATTCATAAAGTTTGTGAGATTATTCTCAGTCATCTCAGGTTCCGTGTTACTAGCCCTATCCCACTTTCGACTGCGACCATGTCCACGAGTCACAATTTGGTTCCTGTTCGCACAAAACAAGTGATATCAAGGTGATCAATCTCAATATCTCAAGTCTAGTGCTTCAAAGTTACCAAAGGTACACACATGAACTTCATGCTAGACGTATCAACTAGATACCCTAACTAGCACAGACACAGACCCAAAGTTTGCATTGAAGTATAAGCAGTTCCATTCCTCAGGCTTACGAGGACGAACTGCTCTGATACCATAATGTAATACCCTAATATACAAATCCTTATGCTCGAGTCATAAGTCAATTATATTAAGGTGGTACGACTCTCAAGGTGGATTGTAATATATAATATAAAATATAATTGAAAGGAAGTATTAAACTAGAAGCCTGAAAAAGGAGTAAAATAGAATCGCGAAGCGTAACACTCACGTATCAACAAAAGATAAAGCGTGTATCGATAGCGGTATAAATATAAGAATGAGATCAAAACATAATATAGATATATGATATATATAAATAGCCACTAGCCGCGACCTACGAAGTTTAGGCCGACTAGGATATAGAGTAAAAGCAGTTTGACAACAGAAGTTTCCTATCTCTCCCAAAATACATCAAGCCTCTATAGGCGAGTTCAAAAGAGTTCAATACATAATATATGCTTTTCAAATAAAGGTGGAGATATTCTAAGCAAAATATAAAGTAGAGAACATAAAGATCTTCGCCGTCTTTCAGATGAACCACAGCTCATTTTTAAGCACCTGGACCTGTATCTGAAAAACAAGAGATATATATGGAATGAAAACCCTCGATCCATGGGTTTCCAGTACGGTAAAAGTGCCAAATAAATACAATACATTGTAATAAAAACTCACTAAGGATCCTAAACTTCCTTTCACCCAAGATTCATCTTATATTCTCGCTAATCCATAAATAGGCAACTGTCATAAGGGGATGCTAAATCTAATTCTGCTCTCTCATGTTTCCCAACCTTCCAACTCTCCAACAAATCAAAATTAGAATCATAAGTCAAACCATCACCAGTTATTCTATCTCAGCAATTCTATATTAATACTTCATATTCTTACCTGGAGCAAGTGAAATCACTTCACTGCGTGACCCAGGGAGCTTAAATTACCTCATTCAATAATCATCATTTTAAATTAATCATATCATCATTCCATTTCCACAAGAATAGCTTCAGCGTCAACCAACACTAGCATGAGGGGACCACTCAGTTGTACAAACACAAGCAATACAGGCAAGTAATACACAATAAGGTACATGTAGAATAAGTAGCACATAATCAGGTAACATAGCATATATGATATAGCAATCCAAAAAAAAAATAGGCAAACCCAAACAATTCAAGCATATGCAAATGATATATGCCTGCACTATGGCTGATGATATCATCTGTCGGTTATAAAGCCAACCCGACAAGTCCTTGTAGCTAACCGTGGATGGAACACCAAACACGGAGCAAGTGAGACAACACTGAAACCCTTGCATCATACCATGTACCTGGGGCAGGGGAAAACCTCACCACTGCCTCTTACCCAGGCAGTGTTATAGTTCTCGACCCGGAGCAAGCGGCGATAAAACACAGCCCTAGCATCTTACTCGAAGCCTCGAACTCTCCTGGAGCAAGTGGATAACACCACTGCATCTTACCCGGATTCACATTCAAAAACACACTTTCTTTATCATTACAATTCATTTTCATACATCAATTCATTCATAATTCATACTCGGAGCAAGTGGATAACACCACTGCATCTTAGCCGGTGTCCTTGCCTCTTACCCGGAGGCATATCACAATCAAATTCAAGTTCATTTTCATTATTATTCCACTTCTTTCATAATCATTAATTCATTTATTTATTTTCCATATATTCCCAACATCTCTACACTTCTTAATCATATACACAGAGCGAGTGGTCATTTCCACCGCCTCTTACCCGGTACCTCTATCTCATTCAATCATGTGCATACATACTCCACCAAAAATCAATATTTATCACAGCCATTCGACTCACAATATAATACACAACCAGCCATAATTCACTAACAATCATGGCCCTTCGGCTCATGGCATACATAGAACTCCCACCATCATCCTTAGTAACACATACAATCATCATTACTCATCATTCATCATTCATTCTCACTTTACTTCATCCACAAGTTACCACATGTCTTAGATTCTTTTCATTACTAGGCATACTATAAAGATTTAGGACATAGAGGATGAAAATCGAGGCTTAGAAATCTGAACTTCGACTTTAAAAACTCAAAATCAACTTTTGCTGAAAACAGGGTCACACGTGCGCGTCGCCCACGCACACGCGTGGAAACCGAAAAAAGGAAGTGACGCGCGAGCGTCGTTCATGCGCACGCTTGAGAAGCAGAGAGGTAGCGCGACGCGTGCTCGTCAGTCACACGTACGCGTGGGTGCGTTTTGTGCTCCTTGCACAAAACCAGCATAGTATCAACGCAACTCTCTGGAATTTTCTATTGGGCACTCACATCAAATACAGCGATGCGTACGCGTCGGCCAGGCGCACGCGTGAGAGAGTAAAAAATCGTGAGTGACGCGTGCACGTCAGCCATGCGTGCGCGTCGGAGTACGTTTTCTTAAAAATTTTACTAAGTTTGAAAAGCTGCAGAATTTCATTTTTAAAGCTCAAACTTTCGCCACACATAACTTCTTCTACAAAATTCCTTTTTCAACCATTTCTAAACCATTGGAAAGATCGTTGAATAAACTTTCATAAAAATCTAATTTTGAAGAATTCCTAACCTCGAGGACCGAGTTACAAACCGCCGAAGTTGGTCAAAAATCTATTTTTACCCAAAAATAGAAGTCACCAATTTTTCTAATGTTCACAAGCCAAATTCATTTTGACTCATCCAAATGACCACAACCCAACCACATTCACACAATTACACTCAACCAAAACCAAACCTACCTCATCTACAGAATTCAATTCAATTTCGTCCCCTTCCACTCCTAAATTCCTAATTTCTTATTATTTAATAATCAAACCAATTATTCACACATTCAATATCTAAAATCCATCCAATCTCTTATATCATCACACAATACACAATCCGCTTACCTTCCTTACCTCTTTCTGGCCTCCGGCCCAAGATTCACGGCCTCTGGCCCAAGATTCACGGCCTCTGGCCCGAATTCACAATTTAAATGCATATTCCACAAACCAATATTCACTATCCAATTCATCAAATCCTTAACACACCAGACATACAAATTCACACAATTTTCAACCCAATCATTAATTTACATTACACATCAACTATGCATATTAGTACTAACCATTTACACAATCCAAACTTAATCCTAGGGGCATCTAGCGTAGAAATTCTCATCACACCACACGGTACATAAATGAAACTTAAACCGTACCTCTTGGAGCAAAACCAATTGAGCTTCTTCTTTGAAAGCCTCCACCAATCTTAGCTCTAAGCCTCACCAAAGCTCCATAAGCAAAACCAACCTCCCAATTGTGCGCCAAAATCAACCAGTACTCTAATGTAACCAATTTCACACTTACAATCAACCTAGAGTTCATGAAAATGATAAATCACAAGGGTTGGAGGGTTTCTTACCTTAACCCACTGAAGTTTGTGATGAATATCACCCATGTCTCATACTAGAGAACCCCTAAACAACCAAAATCACAACATTTTCTCAAAACCCAAACTAAATTCGAAATACAAGAGGAAAAACGAAACTGAGAAGAGAAGAGTTTATTACTCACCATAAAACTTAGATAGACTCAAAGAGGAGGAGAAGAGCGACGCGTGGCCACAAACGGCTCGTCAATCGGAGCTCCGTATCTCAAGTTATGGTGGTTTGAAGATTAAAATTGAAGTTGGAACCCTCAGCTCTCACCTCTCTTCCATTTCAGCGTGTTTCTCATGAAAATGGGGAGTTGTGACTGCTGAATGGCCTTAATAAGGCTATATATATGTTGGGTCTTGGGCCCACTTGAGTCTGGTTCACTTGGTTTAGTCCGTTGGCCCAACTTTGGACCAAAACCTTCAAGATTAGAGTTTTAAATCGTATTTTAAATATTTTTATCTTTCCAAATTATAAATTCTTATTTCTTAAAATTATTCATTTCTAATTAATTTTCTCAGCCACAGTATCGGACAAATTGCAGTCGATACTGCCGGTCATATTTTCAGTGCGCATTTTTTTCAGAAAACTATGTTTTCCGACTCAGAAAAATTCACTGAGTCCAAATATTATATTTAAATTATCAATTCCGATTGCTAAATTTTCTAACCATATTCGCTCCTATTTAATTTATTATTTAATTAGTTACGATTTGATCGGGTTTTACAACTCGAATGACTTAGATAAGGTAGAATAGAGCGTGGTCAGGGTGTTTCAGGAGTTCTGACGCCGAGCTACTTATGTGGATACAAAAAGGTATTTAGGGAACCCAAGCTAGCTACAATCTGAGTTAGGTAGTTTTCTCTTCCTTTTATAGATTTTGTTTGTAAAATTGTGTTGATGACTAATGTGCCTTCATTTGGGTGTTGCAGAAAAAATGGCTTCTAAGTCGGCCGCCATAAAAATGCTCATTTCTACTAGGAAGAACATTGTTGCGCGGAACATACAATTAAAAAAAGATGGTGAAACCGCCGATCTATCCTCGCCCTCGATCTCAGACTTGGGCACTTCAGCTTCTCTGACGATTATTTCCAATCCGACCTCTCAATCCACTCCTCCTCCTAGCTCGGCCAAACAAGCAACTCGTCCTCCACCCGTTACTGTCGAACCGAATCCTAAGAGGCATAAGAACTCGGAGTTGGGGAGTATATACGAGCAGGGTTAGATGGCCTTGCTCGGAGCGAAAAGCACATCCTTACTCATAGCTATATTATCAAGGATGTTGTTGCTATCAAAATCCACCTTCAGCCCCTGGCCCGAGGTGGAGTTTGGACGGCTGGCATTTGTATGGCCTTGGCCATGGAGTTGGAGAAGACTCCCCTTAATACCACTAGTAGCTCCTTGGCTGCCTCTTAGGCTGAAGTGGCCTCCTTAAGGGAGTTGATGAGCAGATAATTTATACGCTTTTTGGCATTATTTTTAGGTAGTTTTAGTATGTTTTAATTAGTTTTTAGTATATTTTTATTAGTTTTTAAGCAAAAATCACATTTCTGGAATTTACTATGAGTTTGTGTGTTTTTCTATGATTTTAGGTATTTTCTGGCTGAAATTGAGGGACCTGAGCAAAAATCTGATCAGAGGCTGAAAAAAGACTGCAGATGCTGTTGGATTCTGACCTCCCTGCACTTGAAATGGATTTTATGGAGCTACAGAAACCCAAATGGCGCGCTCTCACTTGAATTGGAAAGTAGACATCCAGGGATTTCCAGCAATAGATAATAGTCCATACTTTGTTCGAGTTTAGACGACGTAAACTGGCATTAAACGCCAGCTCTCTGCCCTATTCTGGCGTTAAATGCCAGAAACAGGTTACAAACCAGAGTTAAACACCAAAAACAGGCTACAACTTGGTGTTTAACTCCAACAGAAGGCTCTACATGTGAAAGCTCAAAGCTCAGTCCAAGCACACACCAAGTGGGCTCCAGAAGTGGATTTCTGCACTTAGACTTATTTCTGTAAACCCTAGTAGCTAGTTTAGTATAAATAGGACTTCTTACTATTGTATTTTTATCTTCGGATCATCCTGGAAGTTACATTTTCATATTTGGGGAGGCTGGCCATTCGGCCATTCCTAGACCTCCAGTTCTTATGTATTTTCAACGGTGGAGTTTCTACACACCATAGATTAAGGTATGGAGCTCTGCTGTACCTCGAGTATTAATGCAAAGTACTACTGTTTTTATATTCAATTCACTCTTATTCTTGTTCTAAGATATTCATTCACACCCAAGAACATGATGAATGTGATGATTATGTGACACTCATCACCATTCTCACTTATGAACGCGTGCCTGACAACCACTTCCGTTCTACATGAAGACAAGCTTGAATGAGTATCTATTGGATCTCTAATCAATGATTCACATCGTCTCTCCTGACAACATAGTATCTGAATCTGAGATTAGAATCTTTGTGGTATAAGCTAGAATCAATTGGCAGCATTCCTGAGATCCAGAACATCTAAACCTTGTCTGTTGTATTCTGAGTAGGATCTGGGAAGGGATGACTGTGACGAGCTTCAAACTCACGAAGGTTGGGTGTAGTGGCAGATGCAAAAGGATCAATGGATCCTATTCCAACACGAGTGAGAACCGACAGATGATTAGCCATGTGGTAGCTGTGCCTGGTATTTTTCATCCGAGATGAGCAATCCGACAGTTGATTAGCCGTATAGAAACCATAGAGGACCATTTTCACTGAGAGGACGGACGGTAGCCATTGACGACGGTGATCCCCCAACATACAGCTTGCAATGGGAAGGAGTATGAATGATTGGATGAAGACAGCAATGGGAAAGCAGAGATTCAGAAGGAACAAGCATCTCCATACACTTATCTGAAATTCCCACCAATGAATTACATAAGTATCTCTATCTTTATTTTATGTTTTATTTATCTTTATATATTCAAAAACCTCCATAACCATTTGAATCCGCCTGACTGAGATTTACAAGATGACCATAGCTTGCTTCAAGCCAACAATCTCCGTGGGATCGACCCTTACTCACGTAAGGTATTACTTGGACGACCCAGTGCACTTGCTGGTCAGTTACATGGAGTTGTGACAAAGTGTGAATCACGTTTAAGAGCACCAAGTCTTTGGCGCCATTGTTGATGATCACCATTCTGTGTACCAAGTTTTTGGCGCCATTGCCGGGGATTGTTCGAGTTTGGACAACTGACAGTTCATCTTGTTACTTAGATTGGGTAATTTTATTTTATGTTTAATCTTTCTTTTATTTTCTTTATTTTTCGAAAAATCTAAAAAAAAAAATTTATTCTGTTCTTCATAATTTTTAAGAATGAATTCTAGAGTTTTTGATGATATATGAAATATGGCTGGCTGTTAAGCCATGTCTAACCTTTTGGACCGAGTTTTTAACTTATCATCACAATATCTTGTTGATTTCTATCAATCTTACTGTTGAATGTAATAATCTGCTAAAAGCTTGGCTGGCCATTGGCCATGTCTAGTGTTTTGGACCGAAGCTTTCACTCAAAGCTTGGCTGGCTAAAAAGCCATGTCTAATTCCTGGACTGGAGCTTTAGACTAAAATTGCATGATTCTTGGGATTCTGATTAAGGACTTTGAATTCATTACTTTCTTTTTCCCAAAATAAATTTCAAAAAAAATACAAAAAAATTATAAAATCATAAAAACAAAAAAAAATCTTGTTTCTTGTTTGAGTCTAGAGTCAAATTTTAAGTTTGGTGTCAATTGCATATTTTTTATTTTCCTTAAATTTTCGAAAAATTCATGCATGGTGTTCTTCATGATCTTCAAGTTGTTCTTGGTAAGTCTCCTTGTTTGATCTTTAAATTTTCTTGTTGTGTCTTTTCTTGTTTTTCATATGCATTTTTGAATTCATAGCGTCTAAACATTAAAAATTTTTAAGTTTGGTATCTTGCATGTCTTTCTTTTCCAAAAAAATTTTCAAAAATAAGTTCTTGATGTTCATCATGATCTTCAAAGTGTTCTTGGTGTTCATCTTGACATTCAAAGTGTTCTTGTATGTTTTCTTCGTTTTGATCCAGAATTTTTATGTCTTGAATCATTTTGTTGTTTTTCTCTTTCCTCATTAAAATTCAAAAATAAAAAATATCTTTTCCTTATTCCACTCATAATTTTCAAAATTATGCATTGAATTAGTCAAAGATTTTCAAAATCATATCTTTTTTTGTCAAATCAAAATTTAAATTTAAAAAATTGATCTTTTCCAATTCTTTTTCAAAAAAATCAAATCTTTTTCATTTTTCTTCTCAATATTTTTTGAAAATCTTAAAAATTAATTTTTTAAAATTTTTTTCTTAATTTTATCTTATATTTTCGAAATTAATACTAACATTTAATGTTTTTATTCAAAAATTTCAAGTTTGTGACTTCCCTATCAAGAAAGATTCAAACTTTAAATTTTAGAATAATATCTTTTAATTTCTTGTTAGTCAACTCATCAACTTTAATTTTAAAAATCAAATCTTTTTAATTTATCTTTCAAATCTTTTTCAAAATAAAGTTCAATCATATCTCTTCAATCATATCTTCTTCAATTAAATCTTTTTCAATCATATCTTTTTCAAAATTTTAAATTCAAAATATTTTTCTAACGTCTTATCTTTTCAAAATTTTCAAATCTTTTTAATTTCCTTTTCAATCTTTTTCAAAATGAATTTCAAATCATATCTTTTTCAAAATTTTAATTTTAAAATCTTTATCTAACTTCATATCTTTTCAAAATTGATTTTCAAATCTTTTTCAATTAGTTCCTTGTTTATTTTATTTTAAGATTTCTTATCTTTTTTTAAACCTCCTAACCACTTTTTCACTTTAATTTTCGAAAATCACCTCCCTCTTTTTCAAAATTCTTTTTAATTAACTAATTGTTTTAAATTCTAGTTTTATTTTATTTCTTTTCCTAAATTTCGAATTCTAACTCATAATTAAATAAAAACAAAAATATTTTTCTTTTCTTTTAATTAATATTCGAATTTCCTCCTCCTCTCTCTCTCTCTCACCTCTTTCTATTTTATTTTATTTATTTACTAACACTTCTCTTCTCAAAAATTTGAACCCCCCTCTCTGTGTTTGAATTCTTCTTCTTCTTTCTTCATTCTTATTCTTTTCCTCGGATACATCAATGAATCTCTATACTGTGGCATAGAGGATTCCATATTTTCTGTTCCCTTCTTTTTCATATAAGCAGGAGCAAGGACAAGAACATTCTTGTTGAAGCTGACCCTAAAACTGAAAGGACTCTGAAGAAGAAGCTAAGAGAAGCTAAAACACAACACTTCAGAGAAAATTTTGCAAAAATTCTCGAAAAAGAAGAGGAGATGGCAGCCGAAAATAATAATAACAATAACAATGTAAGGAAGATGCTTGGTAACTTTACTGCACCAACTTCCAACTTCTATGGAAGAAGCATCTCAATTCCTGCCATTGGAGCAAACAATTTTGAGCTCAAGCCTCAATTAGTTTCTCTAATGCAACAGAACTGCAAGTTTCATGGACTTCCATCAGAAGATCCTTATCAGTTTTTAACTGAGTTCTCGCAGATCTGTGACACTGTTAAGACCAATGGGGTTGATCCTGAGGTCTACAGACTTATGCTTTTCCCATTTGCTGTAAGAAACAAAGCTAGGACTTGGTTGGACTCTCAACCTAAAGATAGCCTGAACTCTTGGGACAAGCTAGTCACGGCTTTCTTAGCCAAGTTCTTTCCTCCTCAAAAGCTGAGCAAGCTTAGAGTGGATGTTCAAACCTTCAGGCAAAAAGAAGGTGTGTCCCTCTATGAAGCTTGGGAAAGATACAAGCAACTGACCAAAAAGTGTCCTTCTGACATGCTTTCAGAATGGATCATCCTGGATATATTCTATGATGGTCTGTCTGAACTATCTAAAATGTCATTGGACCACTCTGTAGGTGGATCTATTCACCTAAAGAAAATGCCTGCAGAAGCTCAGGAACTCATTAAAATGGTTGCAAATAACCAATTCATGTACACCTCTGAGAGGAATCCTATGAATAATGGGACGCCTCAGAAGAAGAGAGTTCTTGAAATTGATGCTCTGAATGCCATATTGGCTCAGAACAAGTTATTGACTCAGCAAGTCAATATGATTTCTCAGAGTTTGAATGGATTGCAAGCTGTATCCAACAGTACTAAAGAAGTATCTTCTGAAGAAGAAGCTTATGATCCTGAGAACCCTACAATGGCAGAGGTAAATTACATGGGTGAAGCCTTTGGCAACACCTATAATCCTTCATGGAAGGATCAACAGAAACCCCAACAAGGTTTCAATAATAATAGTGGTGGAAGAAACAGGTATGGCAATAGCAAACCTTTTCCATCATCTTCTCAGCAACAGACAGAGAATTCTGAGCAGAGCCAGTCTAGCTTAGCAAACATATCTCTGATCTATCTAAGGCCACTCTCAGTTTCATGAATGAAACAAGGTCCTCCATCAGAAACTTAGAGGCACAAGAGGGTCAGTTGAGTAAGAAAGTCACTGAAACTCCTCCTAGTACTCTCCCAAGCAATACAGAAGAGAATCCAAAAAGAGAGTGCAAGGCCATAACTGTGGCCAACATGGCCGAACCTGGAGAGAGTGAGGAGGTCATGAATCCCAGTGAGGAAGGCCTCATGGGACGTCCTCTGAACAAAAAGGAGTTCCCTAATGAGGAATCAAAGGAATTTGAGGCTCATACAAAGACCATAGAGATTCCATTCAACTTCCTTCTGCCATTCATGAGCTCTGATGAATATTCTTCCTCTAAAGAGGATGAAGATATTACTGAAGAGTAAGTTGCTAAGTACCTTGGAGCAATCATGAAGTTGACAGCCAAATTATTAAGTAAAGAGACTTGGGGGGATGAACCTCCCTTGCTCACCAATGAACTGAATGCATTGGTTAGGCAGAAATTACCTCAAAAGAAATAGGATCCTGGTAAATTCTTAATACCCTGTACCATAGGCACCATAACCTTTGAGAAGGCTCTGTGTGACCTGGGATTAGGCATAAACCTTATGCCACTCTCTGTAATGGAGAAACTGGGGATATTTGAGGTACAAGCTATAAGAATCTCATTAGAGATGGCAGACAACTCAATAAAACAGGCTTATAGACTGGTAGAGGACGTGCTAGTGAAGGTTGAAGGCCTTTACATCCTTGCTGACTTCATAATCTTAGACACTGGGAAGGATGAGGATGAATCCATCATCCTTGGAAGACCCTTCTTAGCCACAGCAAGAGCTGTGATTGATGTTGACAGAGGAGAGTTGGTCCTTCAGTTGAATGAGGACTACCTTGTATTTAAGACTCAAGGTTCTCCTTCTGTAACATAGAGAGAGGCATGAAAAACTTCTCTCAATACAGAGTCAAACAAAGCCCCCACATTCAAACTCTAAGTTTGGTGTTGGGAGGCCCCTACCATGCTCTGAACATCTGTGAGGCTCCATGAGAGCTCACTGTCAAGCTATTGACATTAAAGAAGCGCTTATTGGGAGGCAACTCAATTTTATTTATCTATGTTATTTTATATTTTCTTTAGGTTGATGACCATGTGAAGTCACAAAAACAACTGAAAAAAATCAAGGCAAAATCAAAAACAGCATTAAAAACAGCACACCCTGGAAGATAAGCTTACTGGCGTTTAAACGCCAGTAAGAGTAGCAGAATGGGCGTTTAACGCTAGAAAGAAGCATCAGACTGGCGTTTAATGCCAGAAAGAAGCAACAAGCTGGCGTTAAACGCCAGAAACAGGCAACAAGCTGGCGTTAAACACCAGAAACAGGCAGCAGTCTGGCGTTTAAACACCAGTATTGCACTCTAAGGACGTTTTGCACACCTAAATAGTGCAGGGATGAGAAATCGTTGACACCTCAGGATCTGTGGATCCTACAAGATCCCCACCTATCTCAACTCACTCTCTCTCCTCTTCACACCATTCCATAACATTCTTCCCCCTCCATCTCCTCCATTTCTTCTTCTTCTCCTCCTCTCTTTTTTCTTTTGCATGAGGACAAGCAAACCTTTTAAGTTTGGTGTGGAAAAAGTGTTGCTTTTTGTTTTTCTATAACTATTTATGGCACCTAAGGCTGGAGAAACCTCTAGAAAGAGGAAATGGAAGGCAGTTGCTTCCACCTCCGAGTCATGAAAGATGGAAAGGTTCATCTCAAAGGTTCATAACTCAGTGGTAGAGCATTTGACTGCAGATCAAAGAGCCATGAGGGAAGAGCAACAAAGGCAAGGAAGAGACATTGAGGAGCTCAAGCACTCCATATGATCTTCAAGAGGAAGAACTAGCTGCCATCACTAAGGTGGACCCGTTCTTTAATTTTCTTGTTCTTATTTTTCTGTTTTTCAATTTTCATGCTTAATGTTCTGTCTATGTTTGTGTCTTTATTACATGATCATTAATGTCTAGTGTCTATGCCTTAAAGCTATGAATAATTCCATGAATCCTTCATCTTTCTTAAATAAATTGTTTTAATTGCAAAATAAAAAGAAGTACTTGAATTTCAAAATTTATCCTTAAAATTAATTCAATTATTTTGATCCGGTGGCAATACTTTTTGTTTTCTGAATGAATGCTTGAACAGTGCATATTTTTTACAGTGAAGTTTATGAATGTTAAAAATTGTTGGCTCTTGAAAGAATGATGAAAAAGGAGAAATGTTATTGATAATCTGAAAAATCATGAAATTGATTCTTGAAGCAAGAAAAAGCAATGAAAAACAAAGCTTGCGAAAAAAAAGTGGTGAAAAGAAATAAAAAGAAAAAGAAAAAGCAAGCAGAAAAAGCCAATAGCCCTTTAAACAAAAAGGCAAGGGTAGAAAGGATCCAAGGCTTTGGGCATCAATGGATAGGAGGGCCCACAGGAATAAAATCCTGGCCTAAGCAGCTAAATCAAGCTGTCCCTAACCATGTGCTTGTGGCATGCAGGTCCAAGTGAAAAGCTTGAGACTGAGTGGTTAAAGTCGTGATCCAAAGCAAAAAGAGTGTTCTTAAGAGCTCTGGACACCTCTAACTGGGGACTTTAGCAAAGCTGAGTCACAATCTAAAAAGGTTCACCCAGTCATGTGTCTGTGGTATTTATATATCCGGTGGTAATACTGGAAAACAAAGTGCTTAGGGCCACGTCCAAGACTCATAAAGTAGCTGTGTTCAAGAATCAACATACTAAACTAGGAGAGTCAATAATACTATATGAATTCTGAGCTCCTATAGATGCTAATCATTCTAAACTTCAAAGGAAAAAGTGAGATGCCAAAACTGTTCAGAAGCAAAAAGCTACTAGTCGCGCTCATTTAATTGGAACTAAGTTTCATTGATATTTTGGAATTTATAGTATATTCTCTTCTTTTTATCCTATTTGATTTTCAGTTGCTTGGGGATAAGCAACAATTTAAGTTTGGTGTTGTGATGAGCAGATAATTTATACGCTTTTTGGCATTGTTTTTAGGTAGTTTTAGTATGTTTTAATTAGTTTTTAGTATATTTTTATTAGTTTTTAAGCAAAAATCATATTTCTGGACTTTACTATGAGTTTTTGTGTTTTTCTATGATTTTAGGTATTTTCTGGCTGAAATTGAGGGACCTGAGCAAAAATCTGATCAGAGGCTGAAAAAGGACTGCAGATGCTGTTGGATTCTGACCTTCCTGCACTCAAAATGGATTTTCTGGAGCTACAAAAACCCAAATAATGCGCTCTTAAATGCATTGGAAAGTAGACATCTAGGGCATTCCAGTAATAGATAATAGTCCATACTTTGTTTGAGTTTAGACGACGTAAACTGGCATCAAACGGCAGCTCTCTGCCCTATTCTAGCGTTAAACACCAAAAATAGGTTACAAACCAGAGTTAAATGCCAGAAACAGGCTACAACTTGGCATTTAACTCCAAGAGAAGCTTCTACATGTGAAAGCTCAAAGCTCAGTCCAAGCACACACCAAGTGGGCCCTGGAAGTGGATTTCTGCACTTAGACTTATTTCTGTAAACCCTAGTAGCTAGTTTAGTATAAATAGGATTTCTTACTATTGTATTTTTATCTTCGGATCATCCTGGAAGTTACATTTTCATATTTGGGGAGGCTGGCCATTCGGCCATGCCTGGACCTCCAGTTCTTATGTATTTTCAACGGTAGAGTTTCTACACACCATAGATTAAGGTGTGGAGCTCTGCTGTACCTCGAGTATTAATGCAAAGTACTACTACTTTTTTATTCAATTCACTCTTATTCTTATTCTAAGATATTCATTCGCACCCAAGAACATGATGAATGTGATGATTATGTGACACTCATCACCATTCTCACTTATGAACGCGTGCCTGACAACCACTTCCGTTCTACATGAAGACAAGTTTGAATGAGTATCTCTTGGATCTCTAATCAATGATTCAAATTGTCTCTCTTGACAACAGAGCATCTGAATCTGAGATTAGAATCTTTGTGGTATAAGCTAGAATCAATTGGCAGCATTCCTGAGATCCGGAACGTCTAAACCTTGTCTGTGGTATTCTGAGTAGGATCTGGGAAGGGATGACTGTGACGAGCTTTAAACTCACGAAGGTTGGGTATAGTGACAGATGCAAAAGGATCAATGGATCCTATTCTAACACGAGTGAGAACCGACAGATGATTAGCCATGTGGTAGCTGTGCCTGGTATTTTTCATCCGAGACGAGCAATACGACAATTGATTAGCCGTACAGAAACCATAGAGGACCATTTTCACTGAGAGGACGGACGGTAGCCATTGACAACGGTGATCCCTCAACATACAGCTTGCCATAGAAAGGAGTATGAATGATTGGATGAAGACAGTAGGAAAGCAGAAATTCAGAAGGAACAAGCATCTCCATACGCTTATCTGAAATTCCCACCAATGAATTACATAAGTATCTCTATCTTTATTTTATGTTTTATTTATCTTTATATATTCGAAAACCTCCATAACCATTTGAATTTGCATGACTGAGATTTACAAGATGACCATAGCTTGTTTCAAGCCGACAATCTCTGTGGGATCGACCCTTACTCACATAAGGTAATACTTGGACGACCCAGTGCACTTGCTGATCAGTTACATGGAGTTGTGACAAAGTGTGAATCACGTTTAAGAGCACCAAGTCTTTGGCACCATTGTTGATGATCACAATTTCGTGTACCAGGAGTCCAAGAAGGAGTTGGAGGAATAAAGGGACCCTTTACTCTCCAACCTCGGTAAAGCTCGGGCCAAGGTTAAACAAGCAGAGGCTGCTTTGGCCATTTCAGAGGGTTTGAAGAAAAAGGCCGAAGAGAGGTCGAGTTCTTCCTTTTTTGATTGGATATTGATCACTTCATCATAGAATCTAACTCTTGGAGATTCTTCAGCGATCTCTATAGGAATCATGGCTTCTATACCATAAGCAAGTCGGAAAGATGACTCCCTTATTGTTGAATGAGGAGTTGTCCGATATGCCTACAAAACTTGAGGAAGCTCGTCTACCCATGCTTCCTTTGTGTCTTGTAGTCAGCGCTTCAACCCAGCCAATATTACTTTGTTTGCTACTTCAGCTTGTCCATTGGCTTGAGAGTGTTCTACTAATGTGAATTGGTGCTTGATCTTAAGCCTAGCCACCAAGTTCCAAAAGGTTGACTCGGTGAATTGAGTTCTATTGTCTATGGTGATGGAGTGGGGGACTCCAAACCTTGTGACAATATTCTTATAAAGAAATTTCTGACTTCGTTGGGCTGTGATGGTTGCTAATAGTTCCATCTCGATCCACTTAGTAAAATAGTCAATCCCTACTATGAGGTATTTTACTTGTCTTGGAGCTTGAGAAAATGGTTCGAGGAGGTCAAGGTCCCACTTTACGAATGGCCAAGGTGAGGTAATGCTGATGAGCTCCTCGAGAGGTGCAACATGGAAGTTGGCATGCTTTTGACAAGGCGGACATTTTTTGACGAACTCGACTGCTTCACTTTGCAAGGTTGGCCAAAAAAAGTAAGCTCGGATCGTCTTTTTGGCTAGTGATCGTGCTCCTAAGTGGTTCCCTCATGTGCCATTATGTACTTCCTCTTAGACCTCTTTGGTGTTTGAGGTCAGGACGCACTTTAATAGACACATAGATATCCCTCTTTTGTAGAGAATGTTGTGGACCATGGTGTAATTTTATGCTTCTTTTATGAGTCTTCATGCCTCCTTTTCATCTTCAGGAACAATAATATCAATAGTTAGGGATATTTGTCCTATTTCATAGTTCATTATAGGTTTATGTGTCTATATTTAAATTAGTTAGGGGTTTAACTATCTTCTAAAAAGTTTTTAAAAATTTAATTGTCCTATTTTACTACAGCATATTGTTGACATGGAAGGGGGCGTTTTGTCCTTTGGAATGGTTTCTTGACACGTTATCAGCTAACGTGACACGTAGGTAAAATCTGTAGTTCTGGATGGAGACATTAACGGAGGGAGTAGAATGTCTAACAAAGTTAATCATTAAGGGGCTACAATGTCATTTTCAATCAATAAAGGGCGGAATGAGAGTTAGCGAAATAGTTAGGGATCGAAGTGGGATTGTACTAAAAATAAAATACTGAATGTTGATGTTAACATTAATTGAGATTAGTTGGAGCTCGAAATTCATCATAATTTAATTTGTGAAACCAAATATGACTCTTGATCGAAAAAATAATATTAAAAATTTACACTTAATTAATTATATCAAGTGATCACGAGAAAATTCATATGATAAAATGTTTCATTTTATTTTATTTTTTTAGCAAGGCAATTTAGTTGCAAAAGCTTCAACATTTCCTTCAGAAATTAAGGCTGCAATTGATTATATTCATAGCATAGGTTTAAAGTTGAAAATCTATTCTGATACTTGAGTATATATCTCACATTAAACACAATATTAATATATTAGTATTAAAAATTTACTATTTTTAATTTTTTAATTAGAATAATTTTCTTTGTATAGAGAGATCAGACATGCAGTAAAACTATGCCTGGATCAGGGACATGAAGTCTAAGATGCAAAAACATTTGCTTCTTGGGTAATACATTCATTTGAAAGTCATTTTACACTTTTAGATAAAAAATTTTATTTTGATTTATGTATATATAATTAACTTATGTTTTCAATGTTATTTTAGAGAGTTGACTACTTGAAGTATGATAATTGTAACAACAATAATATAAGCCCAAAAAGAGAGGTATTAATTAATGTGATATATATATATATATATATATATATATATATATATATAATCAATGAATTTATACATTTTATTTATAAATCAGGTACCCAACAATGAGTAAAGTTTTATTAAACTATGAAAGATCAATCTTCTTCTCTATGTGTTGCAATTTTCTTTCCAAACACAAGGCATTGGAAGATCCATCAAATTGCCCCCAGGTGTTAGAAATAGTTGGAGAACAATGATTTGTGAGGATTTTTTTTATCTTTTTTTAATGAATTTACATGTAAAATTGTTAAATTAAATCAAGATTTATGTATTTTAAGCTACCATAAATGTTACTTTGAGTTGTTTTGCAATATGATTTAATACAGGTGGCATTCAGGCGAATTTGGTAAAGTGCAAAGAGAATTCGTGGATGCTGTTAACTCTGACCTCCTCATTCTCTAACGAGCATAACTTGAGCTACAGAAGTCTCATTGATGCAGTTCTAGCGGCATTGGAAAGTCAACTTCTAGAATTTTTTAATGTTATATAATAGTCTATACTTTTTCTCTGCCATGGTGGCGGCAAACGCCAGAAACCTCACGTTTGGCGCCAGAGACCTCGTACAACATGAAAAGCTTACTGCCATGCTAGCTCCAAATGCCAGAACCTGAAGTTTGGCACCAGGAGCCTGGGAACGTGTGCATAATTGCTGCTTACATGGTGCCAAATGCCACCAATCTCAAGTTTGGTGCCAATATGCTGAAAAAGAAGGTTTCCAGCGTGATCTTCACCGAATCTTTTGATTTAATTTAGTTTTTAAAATTAGTTTTGAATTAAGAAAAGATATTTTTAGGTTTTAGAAATAGTATTTTATTTTTATTAGGATTAGATATAAAAGGAGAAGAGATCTTGGCCTGGGATTTCTTCTTCTCCCCTTCTGCATTTTTCAGAATTACACACTTTTCTCTGCTAGGATTTACTTTCTCCATGAGTAACTAAACCTCCTCTATTATGGTTAGGAGCTCTGTTTATTCTATGAATTGATACTATTGTTATTCTACTTTTAATCAATGCACTGTTCTATATTCAAGAATTACTTTCATTCTTCATCCTAGGAATCAGAATATATTAGAAGATAACTCTTTTTCTTTTACTTGAATTCTTGTTGAATCTTGAAAAAGCTAACTCACTTGAATAACAGCTTAAAAGTAAATTCTCGCAGTTCTCTAGTTATCTGAATTTAACGTGATACGTGATATATATTTATCTTATCTTTGGGTAATTAAGGTTTGTGTGGCTAATAAACTAGAATTGGACTTAAACCTTTAATCAAAATTAAGTGAACAAGGAATTGGCGATTGATTAGGTCAGAGAAGATTAAAACACTAAGGAATTAGGATTTAATCAATTAGGATTTGTCATGAATTGAATCGTGCATAATTAAAGTAGTTAGTAAGAATTGTTAATCCGAAAAAATAAACACCTCTAAAACCTTAACTGTTTTTCACACATTTTTCACATCCAAGTTATTATTTGCTTTCTTAATCTCTGAATTACTGTTTAATGCTAATTGCACTCAAAATACTCAAAATCTAATATACTTGTCACTTCAGTTGTGGTTTTGAAATACCACACCAAATAACTGGAGACATCAAAGATAATTGGGACAGGCTAGGTGACTATCAATAATAATGTGGTTTATGAGAAATTTAATTCCCTTGTTGGAATTTGATTTTCAACATTGTGCAGCATGACTGGTGCGCGAAATTGTGAACAATACTTTTCACAACTCTCATAATCCCCGGTCATGAACCCCAAAAACTTGGTGTTCAATACCATGGCATTACACAACTTCGCACAACTAACCAGCAAGTGCACTGGGTCGTCCAAGTAATAAACCTTACGCGAGTAAGGGTCGATCCCACGGAGATTGTTAGTATTGAAGCAAGCTATGGTCATCTTGTAAATCTTAGTCAGGCAAACTCAAATGGTAATGGTGATGAACGAAAATAACAAAAAGGTAAAGATAGAGATACTTATGTAATTCATTGGTAGGAACTTCAGATAAGCGCATGAAGATGCCTTCCCTTCCGTCTCTCTGCTTTCCTACTGTCTTCATCCAATCCTTCTTATTCCTTTCCATGGCAAGCTTGTGTAGGGTTTCACCGTTGTCAATGGCTACCTCCCATCCTCTCAGTGAAAACGATTGCATATGCTCTGTCACAGCACGCGGAATTCAGCTGTCGGTTCTCGGTCAGGCCGGAATAGAATCCATCGATTCTTTTGCGTCTGTCACTAACGCCCTGCCTGCAAGGAGTTTGAAGCACGTCACAGTCATTCAATCATTGAATCCTACTCAGAATACCACAGACAAGGTTAGACCTTCCGGATTCTCTTGAATGCCGCCATCAGTTCTTGCCTATACCACGAAGACTCTGATCTCACGGAATGGTTGGCTCGTTTGTCAGAAGAGCACTCGGTTGTCAGGCGATCAACCATGCATCGTGCAATCAGGAATCCAAGAGATATTCACCCAATCGAAGGTAGAACGGAGGTGGTTGTCAATCACACGTTCATAGGTGAGAATGATGATGAGTGTCACGGATCATCACATTCATCAAGTTGAAGAACAAGTGATATCTTAGAACAAGAACAAGCAGAATTGAATGGAAGAACAATAGTAATTGCATTAATACTCGAGGTACAGCAGAGCTCCACACCTTAATCTGTGGTGTGTAGAAGCTCCACCGTTGAAAATACATAAGAACAAAAGTGATCATTGGTTTCGGCCCCAGAGAGGGAGCCAGAAGAACCAAGATGATCTCAGATCCAAAGATACCAAGATGAAAATACAATAGTAAAAGGTCCTACTTATAGAAAACTAGTAGCCTAAGGTTTACAGAAATGAGTAAATGACATAAAAATCCACTTCCGGGCCCACTTGGTGTGTGCTTGGGCTGAGAAATGAAGCATTTTTCGTGCAGAGACTCTTCTTGGAGTTAAACGCCAGCTTTTATGCCAGTTTGGGCGTTTAACTCCCATTTGGGTGCTAGTTCCAGCGTTTAACGCTGGGATTTCTGAGGGTGACTTTGAACGCCGATTTGGGCCATCAAATCTTGGGCAAAGTATGGACTATCATATATTGCTGGAAAGCCCAGGATGTCTACTTTCCAACGCCGTTGAGAGCGAGCCAATTGGGCTTCTGTAGCTCCAGCAAATCCACTTCGAGTGCAGGGAGGTCAGAATCCAACAGCATCTGCAGTCCTTTTCAGTCTCTGAATCAGATTTTTGCTCAGGTCCCTCAATTTCAGCCAGAAAATACCTGAAATCACAGAAAAACACACAAACTCATAGTAAAGTCCAGAAAAGTGAATTTTAACTAAAAACTAATAAAAATATACTAAAAACTAACTAGATCATACTAAAAACATACTAAAAACAATGCCAAAAAGCGTACAAATTATCCGCTCATCACAACACCAAACTTAAATTGTTGCTTGTCCTCAAGCAACTGAAAATCAAATAAGATAAAAAGAAGAGAATATGTAATGAATTCCAAAAACATCTATGAAGATCAGTATTAATTAGATGAGCGGGGCTTTTAGCTTTTTGCCTCTGAATAGTTTTGGCATCTCACTCTATCCTTTGAAATTCAGAATGATTGGCTTCTTTAGGAACTCAGAATCCAGATAGTGTTATTGATTCTCCTAGTAGAGTATGATGATTCTTGAACATAGCTACTTATTGAGTCTTGGCTGTGGCCCAAAGCACTCTGTCTTCCAGTATTACCACAGGATACATACATGCCACAGACACATAATTGGGTGAACCTTTTCAGATTGTGACTCAGCTTTGCTAAAGTCCCCAATTAGAGGTGTCCAGGGTTCTTAAGCACACTCTTATTGCCTTGGATCACAACTTTATTTCTCTTTTTCTTTTTCGTTTTCTTTTCTTTTTCTCTCTTTTTTTTTCGAATTTTTTTTTGAATAGAAATGCTTTTTCTTGCTTCAAGAATCATTTTGATGATTTTTCAGATCCTCAGTAACATGTCTCCTTTTTCATCATTCTTTCAAGAGCCAACATTCATGAACCACAAATTCAAGATACATATGCACTGTTTAATCATACATTCAGAAAACAAAAATATTGCCACCACATCAAAATAATTGAACTGTTATAAAATTCAAAATTCATGCAATTCTTTCTTTTATCAATTAAGCACATTTTTATTTAAGAAAGGTGATGGATTCATAGGACATTCATAACTTTAAGGCATAGACACTAAGACACTAATGATCACAAGACACAAACATGGATAAACATAAGCATAAAATTCGAAAAACAGAAGAACAAAGAACAAGGAAATCAAAGAACGGGTCCACCTTAGTGATGGCGGCTCTTTCTTCCTCTTGAAGATCCTATGGAGTGCTTGAGCTCCTCAATGTCTCTTCCTTGTCTTTGTTGCTCCTCCCTCATGATTCTTTGATCTTCTCTAATCTCATGAAGGATGATGGAGTGTTCTTGATGCTCCACCCTTAGTTGTCCCATGTTGGAACTCAACTCTCCTAGGGAGGTGTTTAATTGCTCCCAATAGTTTTGTGGAGGAAAGTGCATCCCTTGAGGAATCTCAGGGATCTCATGATGAGTGGGATCTCTTGTGTGCTCCATCCTTTTCTTAGTGATGGGTTTGTCCTCCTCAATGGGGGTGTCTCCCTCTATGTCAACTCCAACTGAATAACAGAGGTGACAAATGAGATGAGGAAAGGCTAACCTTGCCAAGGTAGAGGATTTGTCCGCCCCCTTATAGAGTTCTTGGGCTATAACCTCATGAACCTCTATTTCTTCTCCAATCATGATGCTATGGATCATGATAGCCCGGTCTATGGTAACTTCGGACCGGTTGCTAGTGGGAATGATTGAGCGTTGTATAAACTCTAACCATCCTCTAGCCACGGGCTTGAGGTCATGCCTTCTTAATTGAACCGGCTTTCCTCTTGAATCTCTCTTCCATTGGGCACCCTCTTCACATATGACTGTGAGGACTTGGTCCAACCTTTGATCAAAGTTGACCTTTCTAGTGTAAGGATGTTCATCTCCTTGCATCATAGGCAAGTTGAATGCCACCCTTACACTCTCCGGACTAAAATCCAAGTATTTCCCCCGAACCATAGTAAGATAATTCTTTGGATTCGGGTTCACACTTTGGTCATGGTTCTTGGTGATCCATGCATTGGCATAGAACTCTTGAACCATCAAGATTCCAATTTGTTGAATGGGGTTGGTAAGAACTTCCCAACCTCTTCTTCGGATCTCATGTCGGATCTCCGGATATTCACCCTTTTTGAGTGAAAAAGGGACCTCGGGGATCACCTTCTTCAAGGCCACGACTTCATAGAAATGGTCTTGATGCACCCTTGAGATGAATCTCTCCATCTCCCATGACTCGGAGGTGGAAGCTTTTGCCTTCCCTTTCCTCTTTCTAGAGGTTTCTCCGGCCTTGGATGCCATAAATGGTTATGGAAAAACAAAAAGCAATGCTTTTACCACACCAAACTTAAAATGTTTGCTCGTCCTCGAGCAAAAGAAGAAAGAAGAGAGTAGAAGAAGAAGAAATGAGGAGAAAGGGAATGGCTTTTGTTTTCGGCCAAGAAGGGGAAGAAGTGGTGTTTAGGTTGTGTGAAAATGAAGGAGTGAAGATGGGTTTATATAGGAGAGGGGGAAGGGTAGGTTCGGCCATTTGAGGGTGGGTTTGGGTGGGAAAGTGGTTTGAATTTGAATGGTGGGGTAGGTGGGGTTTTATGAAGGATGGATGTGAGTGGGGAAGAGAAAGATGGGTTTTGATAGGTGAGGGGTTTTTGGGGAAGAGGTGTTGAGGTGATTGGTGAAGAAGAGAGAGAGTGGTAGGGTAGGTGGGGATCCTGTGGGGTCCACAGATCCTGAGGTGTCAAGGAAAAGTCATCCCTGCACCAAATGGCATTCAAAATCACGTTTTGAGCCAATTCTGGCGTTAAACGCCGGGCTGGTGCCCATTTCTGGCGTTTAACGCCAGGTTCTTGCCCTTCTCTGGCGTTTAACGCCAGTCTGGTGCCCCTTTCTGGCGTTAAACGCCCAGAATGGTGCCAGACTGGGCGTTAAACGCCCAACAGCTAACTTCACTGGCGTTTAAACGCCAGTGGGTGCGTCCTCCAGGGTGTGCTGTTTTTCTTCCTGTTTTTCATTCTGTTTTTGCTTTTTTTCATTGATTTTGTGACTTCTTATGATCATCAACCTACAAAAGACATAAAATAACAAAAGAAAATATTTAATTATAAAACATTGGGTTGCCTCCCAACAAGCGCTTCTTTATTGTCATTAGCTTGACAGAGGACTCTCATGGAGCCTCACAGATTCTCAGAGCCATGTTGGAACCTCCCAACACCAAACTTAGAGTTTGAATGTGGGGGTTCAACACCAAACTTAGAGTTTGGTTGTGGCCTCTCAACACCAAACTTAGAGTTTGACTGTGGGGGCTCTGTTTGGCTCTGTTTTGAGGGAAGCTCTTCATGCTTCCTCTCCATGGTGATAGAGGGATATCCTTGAGCCTCAAACACCAAGGATTCTTCATTCACTTGAATGATCAACTCTCCTCTATCAACATCAATCACAGCCTTTGCAGTGGCTAGGAAGGGTCTGCCAAGGATGATGGACTCATCCATGCACTTCCCAGTCTCTAGGACTATGAAATCAGTAGGGATGTAATGGTCTTCAACTTTAACCAGAACATCCTCTACAAGTCCATGGGCTTGTTTTCTTGAATTGTCTGCCATCTCTAGTGAGATTTTTGCAGCTTGCACCTCAGAGATCCCTAACTTCTCCATTACAGAGAGGGGCATGAGGTTTACACTTGACCCTAAGTCACACAAGGCCTTCTTGAAGGTCATGGTGCCTATGGTACAAGGTATTGAAAACTTCCCAGGATCCTGTCTCTTTTGAGGCAGTTTCTGCCTGGACAAGTCATCCAGTTCTTTGGTGAGCAAAGGGGGTTCATCCTCCCAAGTCTCATTCCCAAATAACTTGTCATTTAGCTTCATGATTGCTCCAAGATACTTAGCAACTTGCTCTTCAGTGACATACTCATCCTCTTCAGAGGAAGAATACTCATCAGAGCTCATGAATGGCAGAAGTAAGTCCAATGGAATCTCTATGGTCTCATTTTGAGCCTCAGATTCCCATGGTTCCTCATTGGGGAACTCATTGGAGGCCAGTGGACGCCCAGTGAGGCCTTCCTCAGTGGCGTTCACTGCCTCTTCCTGCTCCCAAAATTCGGCCATGTTGATGGCCTTGCACTCTCCTTTTGGATTTTCCTCTGTATTGCTTGGAAGAGTACTAGGAGGGAGTTCAGTAATTTTCTTGCTCAGCTGACCCACTTGTCCCTCCAAATTTCTAATGGAGGACCTTGTTTCAGTCATGAAACTTTGAGTGGTTTTGATCAGATCAGAGACCATGGTTGCTAAGTCAGAGTTATTCTGCTTAGAACTCTCTGTCTGTTGCTGAGAAGATGATGGAAAAGGCTTGCTATTGCTAAACCTGTTTCTTCCACCATTATTATTGTTGAAACCTTGTTGGGGTCTCTGTTGATCCTTCCATGAAAAATTTGGATGATTTCTCCATGAAGGATTATAGGTGTCTCCATAGGGTTCTCCCATGTAATTCACCTCTTCCATTGAAGGGTTCTCAGGATCATAAGCTTCTTCCTCAGATGAAGCTTCCTTAGTACTGCTTGGTGCATTTTGCATTCCAGACAGACTTTGAGAAATCATATTGACTTGTTGAGTCAATATTTTGTTCTGAGCCAATATGGCATTCAGAGTGTCAATCTCAAGAACTCCTTTCTTCTGACTAGTCCCATTGTTCATAGGATTTCTTTCAGAAGTGTACATGAATTGGTTATTTGCAACCATTTCAATCAGTTCTTGAGCTTCAGTAGGTGTCTTCTTCAGATGAAGAGATCCTCCTGAAGAGCTATCCAAAGACATCTTGGACAGTTCAGAGAGACCATCATAGAAAATACCTATGATGCTCCATTCAGAAAGCATATCAGTGGGACACTTTCTGATCAATTGTTTGTATCTTTCCCAAGCTTCATAGAAGGATTCTCCTTCCTTCTGTCTGAAGGTTTGGACTTCCACTCTAAGCTTACTCAATTTTTGAGGTGGAAAGAACTTTGCCAAGAAGGCATTGACTAGCTTTTCCCAAGAGTCCAGGCTTTCTTTAGGTTGAGAGTCCAACCATGTTCTAGCTCTGTCTCTTACATCAAAAGGGAATAGCATTAGTCTGTAGACCTCAGGGTCAACCCCATTAGTCTTGACAGTGTCACAGATTTGCAAGAATTCAGCTAAAAACTGATGAGGATCTTCCAATGGAAGTCCATGGAACTTGCAATTCTGTTGCATTAGAGAAACTAATTGAGGCTTAAGCTCAAAGTTGTTTGCTCCAATGGCAGGGATAGAGATGCTTCTCCCATAGAAGTTGGGAGTAGGTGCAGTAAAGTCACCCAGCACCTTCCTTGCATTGTTGGCATTGTTGTTGTTTTCGGCTGCCATGTGTTCTTCTTCTTTGAAGAATTCGGTTAGGTGCTCTAAAGAGAGTTGTGCTTTGGCTTCTCTGAGCTTTCTCTTCAAGGTCCTTTCAGGTTCAGGATCAGCCTCAACAAGAATGCCTTTGTCTTTGCTCCTGCTCATAAGAAAGAGAAGAGAACAAGAAAATGTGGAATCCTCTATGTCACAGTATAGAGATTTCTTGAAGTGTCAGAGGAAAAGAAGAGTAGAAGACAGAAGTAGAAAATTCGAACTTATCAAAGGAGATGGAGTTCGAATTTTGCATTAAGGGATAGTGTTAGTCCATAAATAGAAGGATGTGAGAAGGAGGGAAGTGATTTTCGAAAATTAAGTAGAAAATTTGAAAACATTTTTTTGAAAAACATTACTTAATTTTCAAAAATGAAAATGGAAAAGAAATCAAGTGATTTTTGAAAAAGATTTTGAAATTAGAAATCAAAAAGATTTGATTGAAAACTATTTTGAAAAAGATGTGGTTAAGAAGATATGATTAGTTTTAAAAAGATGTGATTGAGGAGGATGATTTGAAAAACATTTTAAAAAGATTTGATTTGAAAATTAAAAACTTGACTAACAAGAAAAGATATGATTCAAACATTAAACATTTCTCAACAGAAAAGGTAACATACTTGAAATGTTGAATCAAATCATTAATTGATAGTAAGTATCTTTAAAAATGGAAAAAAATTGGTTTTGAAAAAGATTTGATTGAAAAATTGATTTGAAAAAGATTTGATTTTGAAAAGATTTTGAAAACTTAGAAAAAATTTGATTTGAAAACAAAATCTTCCCTTCTAGCCATCCTGGCGTTAAACGCCCAGAATGGTGCACATTCTGGCGTTTAACGCCCAAAATGCTACCCTTTTGGGCGTTAAACGCCCAACCAGGTACCCTGGCTGGCGTTTAAACGCCAGTCTGTCCTTCTTCACTGGGCGTTTTGAACGCCCAGCTTTTTCTGTGCAATTCCTCTGCTGTATGTTCTGAATCTTCAATTCTCTGTATTATTGACTTGAAAAGACACAAATTAAAAATATTTTTGGATTTTTAATAATAAGGAATAAATAAAAAATGCAACAAGAATCAAATAACAATGCATGCAAGACACCAAACTTAGCAGTTTGTACACTACTGACACTTAACAAAATGAGAATGCATATGAGACACACAAAACACTCAAGTCAATAGAATTCAAAGATCAGAGCACGAAAATCATCAAGAATTACTTGAAGATTATTAAGATACATGAATGAATGCATGCAATTGACACCAAACTTAATATGAGACACTAGACTCAAACAAGAAATATTTTTTTTTTGGATTTTATGATTTTTTTTTATTTTTTTTTTTGTGTTTTTCGAAAATTAAATGGAAAAAGATATCAAAATTCTTAATGAGAATTCCAGGAATCATGCAATGTTAGTCTAAAGCTTTAGTCTAAAGAAATTAGACATGGCTAGCCAAGCTTCAGCAGGACATTGCATTCAAGAGCTAAATTGATGAAGATCAATCAGCTTTGGTGATGATAAGAACATCACCTTGAAACACTAGAATTCATTCTTAAGAACTCTGAAGAAAAAAAAATACCTAATCTAAGCAACAAGATGAACCGTCAGTTGTCCAAACTGAACAATCCCCGGCAATAACGCCAAAAACTTGGTGTTGTTGCCGGATCTTGGCACTGATGTTACCAAAAGCTTGCTCAAAACTAGAACAATCCCCGGCAACGGCGCCAAAAACTTGGTGCGCGAAATTGTGAACAATACTTTTCACAACTCTCATAATCCCCAGTCATGAACCCCAAAAACTTGGTGTTCAATACCATGGCATTACACAACTTCGCACAACTAACCAGCAAGTGCACTGGGTCGTCCAAGTAATAAACCTTACGCGAGTAAGGGTCGATCCCACGGAGATTGTTAGTATTGAAGCACGCTATGGTCATCTTGTAAATCTTAGTCAGGCAAACTCAAATGGTAATGGTGATGAACGAAAATAACAAAAAGGTAAAGATAGAGATACTTATGTAATTCATTGGTAGGAACTTCAGATAAGCGCATGAAGATGCCTTCCCTTCCGTCTCTCTGCTTTCCTACTGTCTTCATCCAATCCTTCTTATTCCTTTCCATGGCAAGCTTGTGTAGGGTTTCACCGTTGTCAATGGCTACCTCCCATCCTCTCAGTGAAAACGATTGCATATGCTCTGTCACAGCACGCGGAATTCAGCTGTCGGTTCTCGGTCAGGCCGGAATAGAATCCATCGATTCTTTTGCGTCTGTCACTAACGCCCCGCCTGCTAGGAGTTTGAAGCACGTCACAGTCATTCAATCATTGAATCCTACTCAGAATACCACAGACAAGGTTAGACCTTCCGGATTCTCTTGAATGCCGCCATCAGTTCTTGCCTATACCACGAAGACTCTGATATCACGGAATGGTTGGCTCGTTTGTCAGATGAGCACTCGGTTGTCAGGCGATCAACCATGCATCGTGCAATCAGGAATCCAAGAGATATTCACCCAATCGAAGGTAGAACGGAGGTGGTTGTCAATCACACGTTCATAGGTGAGAATGATGATGAGTGTCACGGATCATCACATTCATCAAGTTGAAGAACAAGTGATATCTTAGAACAAGAACAAGTGGAATTGAATGGAAGAACAATAGTAATTGCATTAATACTCGAGGTACAGCAGAGCTCCACACCTTAATCTGTGGTGTGTAGAAGCTCCACTGTTGAAAATACATAAGAACAAAAGTGATTATTGGTTTCGGCCCCAGAGAGGGAGCCAGAAGAACCAAGATGATCTCAGATCCAAAGATACCAAGATGAAAATACAATAGTAAAAGGTCCTACTTATAGAAAACTAGTAGCCTAAGGTTTACAGAAATGAGTAAATGACATAAAAATCCACTTCCGGGCCCACTTGGTGTGTGCTTGGGCTGAGCAATGAAGCATTTTTCGTGCAGAGACTCTTCTTGGAGTTAAACGCCAGCTTTTATGCCAGTTTGGGCGTTTAACTCCCATTTGGGTGCCAGTTCCAGCGTTTAACGCTGGGATTTCTGAGGGTGACTTTGAACGCCGGTTTGGGCCATCAAATCTTGGGCAAAGTATGGACTATCATATATTGCTGGAAAGCCCAGGATGTCTACTTTCCAACGCCATTAAGAGCGCGCCAATTGGGCTTCTGTAGCTCCAGAAAATCCACTTCGAGTGCAGGGAGGTCAGAATCCAACAGCATCTGCAGTCCTTTTCAGTCTCTGAATCAGATTTTTGCTCAGGTCCCTCAATTTCAGCCAGAAAATACCTGAAATCACAGAAAAACACACAAACTCATAGTAAAGTCCAGAAAAGTGAATTTTAACTAAAAACTAATAAAAATATACTAAAAACTAACTAGATCATACTAAAAACATACTAAAAACAATGCCAAAAAGCGTACAAATTATCCGCTCATCAATGACATCTCTTACAGATCAAAATGACAAATGGGCTTCTTATGCTAGACTTGGAGGATGGAATGGTAATTATCTATCTTTACTTATCGTAGAACACTTGTCAAGGGTCTTGAAGAGTAAAATATGTTCAACGTTTATAACGCATCAATTTTGTATTTAATGAAGAAAAATTAAAACTTTAAAAAAGTTCTAATTAAAGTAACTATATTATCAATTTTTGTGAACAGATCCTGACATGCTTGAAGTTGGAAATGGAGGCATGACAGAAGAATACTGTGCTCATTTTAGCATATGGGCATTAGCTAAGGTATTTTCATTTCTATATATGTCACAAAATTTTATGGACAAAATGTATGTTATATATATTTGTTACTCGAAAAAGATTTTCGATTAAGATGAGCTAATTCGAAATGGAAGCAGATGTTGAAAAGAAGCACGTGCAAGCATTAATTAGGAGTTATTCGACACGGACTCGATTCTGGATGCCTTATTAAATTGGACCGGCCTAGTCGAACAGGTATTCGAATGAGAAATCGAATAGTTGCTCGAATAGTAGATCGAACGGTTACGTAAGTGGAGAAGTTGAAGACCTTTCATCATGTGAGGAATTTATGGGTATAGTTTATGGGGAAAAGAGCGGGAACGGTTACCTGGGAGCGTGCATACAAGACAGCACTATGTAATTAATAATCGGTTACAAAAATGGGTTATAAATATTAGAAAGTTTTAGGGAATAAAGGTTGGAACTTTGCTTCAGAAATTATTCACGCACACTCACATCTCCAGAGACTTTCTGAGTCTGCTTCGAGTTAATTATCTGTAGGGTTCCTTCCATGTCTTTATTTTTTCAATTTAACTTTCTTCAAACTTTATCTTTCAAGCAAGTTTATTTTACAAGCAATTTTATGTTTCAAGCAATGTTTATTTTTTGAATCCAATTTATATTTCAATATCTTTTAATTTTCATGCCAAAAGCCCTTTGACCTAGTCGAAGGCGCCTTTATCGCTTTCTTTAAATTTCAACACAATCTTTTCAATTTCAACCAATTTCCATTTCGAATTCGTCGTTTCAAAATTCTTTTTTTCTTTTACAAATTTTAATTTATTTTTCGTTTCAACATTTGTCTAATCGAAGATGCTTTGATGCACTTATAAAAAATTGGTACCTGCAAAGAGGAGTAGGTTTCACTCCCAGATTATTAGATATCGAACCACCATCGATTTGCTAAAAATCGACAAAACAAATTGGCATGCCCAGTGGGACAGTTTTAAATTGAAGTGTGTCAAAAAGTTTTTGTATTATTTGGTGTATGCGATTGAGAAGCGGAAAGATCATTCACATGGCTGATGAGTTGTCAAATGTGAATGGTGGTTCATTCACCAATGATAGCATACCAGTAATTGTGCAACAAGCGGACGTGATTTCACGTTCAGAAGGTGCGATTGGAAGTGAAAGCATAGCGGTTAACACTGTGCAAACTGAAAATGTTAGACGTAACATTTGTCCACGTGGTAATTTGCCACCACCTCCAATAACTACCAGTTGGCCCCCTTACGGCCTTCCTCCCGGTTATACTCCACTGGTGGGTAGTTTTGTTCCTCCTGTTCGATTTGGGAGAGCAAATGGAGGGAATAATTCTCAAAACCCTGGTGGACGAAATTGTGTTCCTTTTTCCTTGTAATTGGATTTTAGAAATTGGCACGAGTGAACACAACTCCGTTCAACTAACCAGCAAGTGTACTGGGTCGTCCAAGTAATACCTTACGTGAGTAAGGGTCGAATCCACAGAGATTATTGGTTTGAAGCAATCAATATTTATTTTATTAATCTTAGTCAGGATGTGAAAGAAAATTGTTTGGGCTACTTGAACAATAGAGTTACTTGTTTATGATTAAAAGTGGAATTATTAGATTTGATTATAAAAATAAAAGAGGAGGACAGCGTTACTTGTTAGGCAATAAAGAGAAATATGTTGGAGTTTTGGAGATGCTTTGTCCTTTGACTTCAACTCTTCCTTGGAATCCTCTTCTCACACGCAGGTTCTATCCATGGCAAGCTCTATGTAGGGTGTCACCGTTGTCAGTGGCTCCTTCCCATCCTCTCAGTGAAAACGTTCCTATGCTCTGTCACAGCACGGCTAATCATCTGTCGGTTCTCAATCAGGTTGGAATAGAATCCATTGATTCTTTTGCGTCTGTCACTAACGCCCAGCCCTCAGGAGTTTGAAGCACGTCACAGTCATTCAATCCAGAATCCTACTCGGAATACCACAGACAAGGTTTAGACTTTCCGGATTCTCATGAATGCCGCCATCAATCCGGCTTATACCACGAAGATTCTAATTAAGGAATCTAAGAGATATTCATTCAATCTGATGTAGAACGGAGGTGGTTGTCAGGCACACGTTCATGGATTGAGGAAGGTGATGAGTGTCACGGATCATCACCTTCTTCACAATTAAGCGCGAATAAACATCTTAGATAAGAACAAGCGTGTTTGAATGGAAAACAAAGGAATTGTATTAAATCATCGAGACGCTGCAGAGCTCCTCACCCCCAACAATGGAGTTTAGAGACTCATGCCGTCACAAAGTATGTAATTCAGATCTGAAAAATGTCATGAGGTACAAGATATGTCTGTAAAAGTTGTTTAAATAGTAAACTAGTAACCTAGGTTTACAGAAAGTGAATAAACTAAGATAATTGGTGTAGAAATCCACTTCTGGGGCCCACTTGGTGTGTGCTGGGGCTGAGACTAATGCTTTCCACGTGTGGAGGCCTTCTTGGCGTCAAACTCCAGGTTTTGACGTGTTTTGGGCGTTCAACTCCGGATCATGACGTTTTTCTGGCGTTTAACTCCAGACAGCAGCATGTACTTGGCGTTCAACGCCAAGTTACGTCGTCTATCCTTGCGCAAAGTATGGACTATTATATATTTCTGGAAAGCCCTGGATGTCTACTTTCCAACGCCGTTGAGAGCGCGCCAATTGGACTCCTGTAGCTCCAGAAAATCCATTTCGAGTGCAGGGAGGTCAGGATCCAACAGCATCAGCAGTCCTTTTTCAGCCTAAGTCAGATTTTTGCTCAGCTCCCTCAATTTCAGCCAGAAAATACCTGAAATCACAGAAAAATACACACACTCATAGTAAAGTCCAGAAATATGATTTTTGCCTAAAAACTAATATTATTTTACTAAAAACTAACTGAAACATGCTAAAATCTACATGAAATTACCCCCAAAAAGCGTACAAAATATCCGCTCATCACAACACCAAACTTAAACTGTTGCTTGTCCTCAAGAAACTAGATAAATAAAATAGGTTTTGACAGAAATAAAGAAGTAATAATATTCTCGAGTTTTAAATGAAGCTCAGATTCTTATTAGATGAGCGGGGCTTGTAGCTTTTTGCCTCTGAACAGTTTTGGCATCTCCCTATATCTTTAAATTTTCAGAATGATTGGCATCCTTAGGAACTCAGAATTCAGATAGTATTATTGACTCTCCTAGTGTAGTATGTTGATTCTTGAACACAGTTATTTTATGAGTCTTGGCCGTGGCCCTAAGCACTTTGTCTTCCAGTATTACCACCGGATACATAAATGCCACAGACACATAACTGGGTGAACCTTTTCAGATTATGACTCAGCTTTGCTAGAGTCCCCAGTCAGTGATGTCCAGAGCTCTTAAGCACACTCTTTTGCTTTGGATCACGACTTTAACCACTCAGTCTCAAGCTTTTCACTTGGACCTTCATGACACAAGCACATGGTTAGGGACAGCTTGATTTAGCCGCTTAGGCCTGGATTTTATTTCCTTGGGCCCTCCTATCCATAGATGCTCAAAGCCTTGGATCCTTTTTACCCTTGCCTTTTGGTTTTAAGGGCTGCTTGGCTTTTATTCCTTTTGATTGTAATTATATTTTTTTTTTTTATTTTTTTTTGGACTGCTTTTTCTTGCTTCAAGAATCAATTTCATGATTTTTCAGATCATCAATAATATTTTTCGTGTTCCTCATCCTTTCAGGAGCCAATATTCATCAAATTCAAAATACAATTTATGCACTGTTCAAGCATTCATTCAGAGAACAAAAAGTATTGCCACCACATATAATTAATTATAAATTTATTATTAAGAACTCGAAAAATATAGATTACTTCTTTATTCTTAAAAGAAAAAATCTACTACTTTATTCATGCCTGATGATCATGAGAAAAATAAATTATAGCTTAATTGGAAATAAAATCAAAATAGACATACTAATTACTACTACTACTATATATCTCCTAAGGTAAAATCCTATAATAATACTATCACAGAGTTAAAGCTGGAATTAGAACTTAACAACCTGTGTTTTGGGGAGTAGGTGCTCCTCTAAAATATGTGGTGCTTTTTCATGGATTAATCCTTTGGCGCTTCAGCTCCCTTAAGTTCACATCCTTGCTCTTCCTGTTCTCTTAGGTGCCATGATCTTAATGAGTTTTAGCTCAGTGATCATGGCAAATCACACCAAACTTAGAGGTTTGCTTGTCCTCAAGCAAAAGAAAGGAGAGGAGAGGAGTAGAAGGAAAGGCATTTTCATAAAAAGATAAGATGAGTTGAAAAAGAATTGAAAAAGATTTAGATTGGAAAAAGATTTGGGCTTATGAATTAAGATATATTTGATATTTTTGAAAAAGGGATTTTAGAAATTAGTGTTTCTAGAAATTAGGATTAAAAATTTTAGAATTGAAGGATGATAATTTGAAACATGTTTATGCAAGAAGTCATGGATTGAAACTTAAAAATTTAGAAAAATTGTAAAGAAAAACGAATTTTACCTCCTCCCCACCATCCTGGCGTTAAACGCCCAGGATGCTAGCAAACTGGCGTTAAACGCCCAGAAGGTGCATCTTTCTGGCGTTTAACGCCCAGAAGATGCTCCTTTCTGGCGTTTAACGCCCAGATGGCTACCCTTACTGGCGTTAAACGCCCAGTAGGAGCTTCTTTTGGGCGTTTAACGCCCAAAGTATTTCTTACTGGCTTTTTCATGCCAGTGAGCTTCCAAATTTCCCTGTAACTCTGTGACTTCAACCAATTGCTATTTCACCTTTTGAAGATACTTGGACTCAAACCTGTAAAGAAATAATTAATTAATTAATACGAATAAAATTAAATTTTGTGATTGGCTGGGTTGCCTCCCAGCAAGCGCTTCTTTAATGTCATTAGCTGGACTGAGTTTTAATCAAGCCTCAGTTTTGAGCATTCTTGCTCAAAATTGCCTTCAAGATAATGTTTGACTCTTTGTCCATTAACAATGAACTTTTTGTTAGAGTCATTATCCTGAAGCTCTATGTATCCATATGGTGACACGTTTGTAATGACATATGGACCTCTCCACCGGGAGTTTAATTCCCCAGGGAATAATTTGAGCCTAGAATTGAATAGCGGAACTTTTTGCCCCGGCTCAAAGACTCTGGATGACAATTTCTTATCATGCCATCTTTTCGCTTTCTCTTTGTAAATCTTTGCATTTTCGAAAGCATTGAGTCTAAATTCCTCTAGCTCTGATTCGAGGCTCTCAGCCATATTGACCTCTCTTACCAGAGAGTCAATTATATCAACACTCATGCAGTCATTTGGGGTGTCTGGATGTTGCATGGTTTTAACAACATTCAGCTTGAACTCTTCCTCATTGACTCTCAAGGTTACTTCCCCTTTTTGGACATCAATGAGGGTTCGGCCAGTTGCTAGGAAAGGTCTTCCTAGAATGAGAGTTGCACTCTTGTGCTCCTCCATTTCCAGCACCACAAAGTCAGTAGGAAAGGCAAATGGCCCAACCTTGACTATCATGTCCTCAATCACGCCTGATGGGTATTTAATGGAGTCATCAGCAAGTTGAAGACATATCCTGGTTGGTTTGATTTCTTCAGTTAAACCAAGCTTTCTGATAGTAGATGCAGGCATTAGGTTGATACTTGCTCCAAGATCACATAAAGCTTGCTTGGTGCAAGTGCCCTCTAATGTGCATGGTATCATAAAGCTCCCAGGATCTCTAAGCTTCTCAGGTAAGCTTTTCAGAATGACTGCACTGCATTCTTCAGTGAGGTAAACTTTTTCAGTTTCCCTCCAATCCTTCTTATGACTTAAGATCTCTTTCATGAACTTAGCATAAGAGGGTATTTGCTCAAGTGCTTCTGCAAACGGAATCTTTATTTCAAGAGTCCTGAGGTAGTCTGCAAAGCGGGCAAATTGCCTATCCTGTTCCGCTTGGCGGAGTTTTTGAGGATAAGGCATTTTGGCTTTGTATTCCTCAACCTTAGTTGCTGCAGGTTTATTACCTACAGAAGTGGGTTGGGAAGCCTTTTTAGAAGGGTTGTTATCAGCACTTGTATGTGACTGATTCCCCACTGGTATTTGAATGCCAGTGGTGGGAGCTGGAGTGGCGTTAGACGCCCCTTCCTTGTTTGTTACTGGCGTTTGAACTCCAGCTTTGTCCCTTTCTGGGCTCGGACTGTCTTCAGGAGGATTTTGAGTATCCACTTGTTCATTTCTTGGTTTCCTGCTGCTTTGAAGTGAGGTATTTAATGTTTTCCCACTTCTTAATTGAACTGCTTGACATTCTTCTGTTATTTGTCTTGACAGTTGTTTTTCTGTCTGCTTTAATTGTACTTCCATGTTCCTGTTAGCCATTCTTGTTTCCTGTAATATTTCCTTGAATTCGGCTAGCTGTTGAGTTAGAAAGTCCAATTGCTGATTGAATTCATTAGCCTGATCCACTGGACTGAGTTCTGCAGTTACTGTTTTAGCTTCTTCTTTCATGAAAGATTCATTGCTTAAGTACAGATGTTGATTTCTGGCAACTGTATCAATAAGCTCTTGAGCCTCTTCAATTGTTTTTCTCATATGTATAGATCCACCAGCTGAGTGGTCTAGAGAGATCTGAGCTTTTTCTGTAAGCCCATAGTAGAAGATGTCTAATTGCACCCATTCCGAAAATATTTCAGAGGGGCATTTTCTTAGCAACTCTCTGTATCTCTCCCAGGCATCATAAAGAGATTCATTATCTCCTTGTTTGAAGCCTTGGATGCTTAGCCTTAGCTGTGTCATCCTTTTTGGAGGGAAATAGTGATTCAGGAATTTTTCTGACAGCTGTTTCCATGTTTTTATGCTGTTCTTAGGCTGGTTATTTAACCACCTCTTAGCTTGATCTTTTACAGCAAATGGAAACAGTAGTAATCTGTAGACATCCTGATCCACTTCCTTATCATGTACTGTATCAGCAATTTGCAGAAATTGTGCCAGAAACTCTGTAGGTTCTTCATGTGGAAGACCGGAATACTGGCAGTTTTGCTGCACCATGATAATGAGCTGAGGATTCAGCTCAAAGCTACTAACTCCAATGGAGGGTATACAGATACTACTCCCATATGAAGCAGTAGTGGGGTTAGCATATGACCCCAGAGTCCTCTTGGACTGTTCATTCCCACTTGCTTCCATATTGAATACAAGTTGAGAATTTATAGTTATGGAATAAATAAAAGTGGAATATATAAAAATATTTTTTGAAAATATTTTGTGAAAATATATATCTATATATATATATTTTTTTTAAGTAAAATAAAAACGAAATAAATAAAAGAAAGTGGAAATATTTTTGAAATTGAAAATTGAATTTTTATGTGAGATTTTTCGAAAAAAAATAGTTCAAAATTAGTTAGAAAAGATATTTTTTTTTTGAATTTTGAATTTTATGATGAAAGAGAAAAACACACAAAAGACACAAGATTTAAGATTTTTAGATCTAATGTTCCTTATTTTCGAAAATTTTTTGGAGGGAAAACACCAAGGAACACCAAACTTAAAAATTTTAAGATCAAGACACAAGAAAAACTCAAGAACACTTTGAAGATTCACAAGAACACCAAGAACAAAAGAAAGAACACCAAACTTAAAATTTTTAGAAAATCAAAGTAAATTTTCGAAAATTATAAAAAGATTAACAATAAAACACCAAACTTAGAGTTTGGCACAAGATTAAATCAAGAAAAATTATTTTTGAAAAAGATTCTCAAAGTATTGGTGCTCCCTTATCAAGAATATGACCCTTCTATTCTAGCCAAATGGCCAAAAAAGGTAACAAATTGTTATGAATGGGTATATTCCTCTTAGAAGACTAATACTTTGGATTAGTATAAGAAAAACAAGAAAAGCCACAAAACAAGAAAAATTAAAGATCAAACAAGAAAAATAGACAAGAGCAACTTGAAGATTAAGGAAAAACAAAGAACAATAACACGAAAATTTCAAAGAAAAATATAAAATATGCAAGTGACACCAAACTTAGAACATGACACTAGACTCACGAAAATTAGCAATTAATTAAGAAAAATAATAAATTTTGAAAAGAAATTTTGAAAAGAAACTATCCTATCAAAATTTGATGACTCTATAGCAACAAAAATAAATTATTCCTAATCTAAGAAATAAAATAAGCCTTCAATTGTTCAAACTCAATAATCCCCGGCAACGGCGCCAAAAACTTGGTGGACGAAATTGTGTTCCTTTTTCCTTGTAATTGGATTTTAGAAATTGGCACGAGTGAACACAACTCCGTTCAACTAACCAGCAAGTGTACTGGGTCGTCCAAGTAATACCTTACGTGAGTAAGGGTCGAATCCACAGAGATTATTGGTTTGAAGCAATCAATATTTATTTTATTAATCTTAGTCAGGATGTGAAAGAAAATTGTTTGGGCTACTTGAACAATAGAGTTACTTGTTTATGATTAAAAGTGGAATTATTAGATTTGATTATAAAAATAAAAGAGGAGGACAGCGTTACTTGTTAGGCAATAAAGAGAAATATGTTGGAGTTTTGGAGATGCTTTGTCCTTTGACTTCAACTCTTCCTTGGAATCCTCTTCTCACACGCAGGTTCTATCCATGGCAAGCTCTATGTAGGGTGTCACCGTTGTCAGTGGCTCCTTCCCATCCTCTCAGTGAAAACGTTCCTATGCTCTGTCACAGCACGGCTAATCATCTGTCGGTTCTCAATCAGGTTGGAATAGAATCCATTGATTCTTTTGCGTCTGTCACTAACGCCCAGCCCTCAGGAGTTTGAAGCACGTCACAGTCATTCAATCCCAGAATCCTACTCGGAATACCACAGACAAGGTTTAGACTTTCCGGATTCTCATGAATGCCGCCATCAATCCGGCTTATACCACGAAGATTCTAATTAAGGAATCTAAGAGATATTCATTCAATCTGATGTAGAACGGAGGTGGTTGTCAGGCACACGTTCATGGATTGAGGAAGGTGATGAGTGTCACGGATCATCACCTTCTTCACAATTAAGCGCGAATAAACATCTTAGATAAGAACAAGCGTGTTTGAATGGAAAACAAAGGAATTGTATTAAATCATCGAGACGCTGCAGAGCTCCTCACCCCCAACAATGGAGTTTAGAGACTCATGCCGTCACAAAGTATGTAATTCAGATCTGAAAAATGTCATGAGGTACAAGATATGTCTGTAAAAGTTGTTTAAATAGTAAACTAGTAACCTAGGTTTACAGAAAGTGAATAAACTAAGATAATTGGTGTAGAAATCCACTTCTGGGGCCCACTTGGTGTGTGCTGGGGCTGAGACTAATGCTTTCCACGTGTGGAGGCCTTTCTTGGCGTCAAACTCCAGGTTTTGACGTGTTTTGGGCGTTCAACTCCGGATCATGACGTTTTTCTGGCGTTTAACTCCAGACAGCAGCATGTACTTGGCGTTCAACGCCAAATTACGTCGTCTATCCTTGC
Organism: Arachis stenosperma; assembly: GCF_014773155.1. Taxonomy (NCBI): domain Eukaryota; kingdom Viridiplantae; phylum Streptophyta; class Magnoliopsida; order Fabales; family Fabaceae; genus Arachis; species Arachis stenosperma. The sequence continues at coordinate 113,993,195 of NC_080381.1, read as the reverse complement.
GCAAAGTATGGACTATTATATATTGCTGGAAAGCCCTGGATGTCTACTTTCCAACGCCGTTGAGAGCGCGCCAATTGGACTCCTGTAGCTCCAGAAAATCCATTTCGAGTGCAGGGAGGTCAGGATCCAACAGCATCAGCAGTCCTTTTTCAGCCTAAGTCAGATTTTTGCTCAGCTCCCTCAATTTCAGCCAGAAAATACCTGAAATCACAGAAAAATACACACACTCATAGTAAAGTCCAGAAATATGATTTTTGCCTAAAAACTAATATTATTTTACTAAAAACTAACTGAAACATGCTAAAATCTACATGAAATTACCCCCAAAAAGCGTACAAAATATCCGCTCATCACAACACCAAACTTAAACTGTTGCTTGTCCTCAAGCAACTAGATAAATAAATAGGTTTTGACAGAAATAAAGAAGTAATAATATTCTCGAGTTTTAAATGAAGCTCAGATTCTTATTAGATGAGCGGGGCTTGTAGCTTTTTGCCTCTGAACAGTTTTGGCATCTCCCTATATCTTTAAATTTTCAGAATGATTGGCATCCTTAGGAACTCAGAATTCAGATAGTATTATTGACTCTCCTAGTGTAGTATGTTGATTCTTGAACACAGTTATTTTATGAGTCTTGGCCGTGGCCCTAAGCACTTTGTCTTCCAGTATTACCACCGGATACATAAATGCCACAGACACATAACTGGGTGAACCTTTTCAGATTATGACTCAGCTTTGCTAGAGTCCCCAGTCAGTGATGTCCAGAGCTCTTAAGCACACTCTTTTGCTTTGGATCACGACTTTAACCACTCAGTCTCAAGCTTTTCACTTGGACCTTCATGACACAAGCACATGGTTAGGGACAGCTTGATTTAGCCGCTTAGGCCTGGATTTTATTTCCTTGGGCCCTCCTATCCATAGATGCTCAAAGCCTTGGATCCTTTTTACCCTTGCCTTTTGGTTTTAAGGGCTGCTTGGCTTTTATTCCTTTTGATTGTAATTATATTTTTTTTTTGATTTTTTTTTTGGACTGCTTTTTCTTGCTTCAAGAATCAATTTCATGATTTTTCAGATCATCAATAATATTTTTCGTGTTCCTCATCCTTTCAGGAGCCAATATTCATCAAATTCAAAATACAATTTATGCACTGTTCAAGCATTCATTCAGAGAACAAAAAGTATTGCCACCACATATAATTAATTATAAATTTTATTATTAAGAACTCGAAAAATATAGATTACTTCTTTATTCTTAAAAGAAAAAATCTACTACTTTATTCATGCCTGATGATCATGAGAAAAATAAATTATAGCTTAATTGGAAATAAAATCAAAATAGACATACTAATTACTACTACTACTATATATCTCCTAAGGTAAAATCCTATAATAATACTATCACAGAGTTAAAGCTGGAATTAGAACTTAACAACCTGTTGTTTTGGGGAGTAGGTGCTCCTCTAAAATATGTGGTGCTTTTTCATGGATTAATCCTTTGGCGCTTCAGCTCCCTTAAGTTCACATCCTTGCTCTTCCTGTTCTCTTAGGTGCCATGATCTTAATGAGTTTTAGCTCAGTGATCATGGCAAATCACACCAAACTTAGAGGTTTGCTTGTCCTCAAGCAAAAGAAAGGAGAGGAGAGGAGTAGAAGGAAAGGCATTTCATAAAAGATAAGATGAGTTGAAAAAGAATTGAAAAAGATTTAGATTGGAAAAAGATTTGGGCTTATGAATTAAGATATATTTGATATTTTGAAAAAGGGATTTTAGAAATTAGTGTTTCTAGAAATTAGGATTAAAAATTTTAGAATTGAAGGATGATAATTTGAAACATGTTTATGCAAGAAGTCATGGATTGAAACTTAAAAATTTAGAAAAATTGTAAAGAAAAACGAATTTTACCTCCTCCCCACCATCCTGGCGTTAAACGCCCAGGATGCTAGCAAACTGGCGTTAAACGCCCAGAAGGTGCATCTTTCTGGCGTTTAACGCCCAGAAGATGCTCCTTTCTGGCGTTTAACGCCCAGATGGCTACCCTTACTGGCGTTAAACGCCCAGTAGGAGCTTCTTTTGGGCGTTTAACGCCCAAAGTATTTCTTACTGGCTTTTTCATGCCAGTGAGCTTCCAAATTTCCCTGTAACTCTGTGACTTCAACCAATTGCTATTTCACCTTTTGAAGATACTTGGACTCAAACCTGTAAAGAAATAATTAATTAATTAATACGAATAAAATTAAATTTTGTGATTGGCTGGGTTGCCTCCCAGCAAGCGCTTCTTTAATGTCATTAGCTGGACTGAGTTTTAATCAAGCCTCAGTTTTGAGCATTCTTGCTCAAAATTGCCTTCAAGATAATGTTTGACTCTTTGTCCATTAACAATGAACTTTTGTTAGAGTCATTATCCTGAAGCTCTATGTATCCATATGGTGACACGTTTGTAATGACATATGGACCTCTCCACCGGGAGTTTAATTCCCCAGGGAATAATTTGAGCCTAGAATTGAATAGCGGAACTTTTTGCCCCGGCTCAAAGACTCTGGATGACAATTTTATCATGCCATCTTTTCGCTTTCTTTGTAAATCTTTGCATTTTCGAAAGCATTGAGTCTAAATTCCTCTAGCTCTGATTCGAGGCTCTCAGCCATATTGACCTCTCTTACCAGAGAGTCAATTATATCAACACTCATGCAGTCATTTGGGGTGTCTGGATGTTGCATGGTTTAACAACATTCAGCTTGAACTCTTCCTCATTGACTCTCAAGGTTACTTCCCCTTTTGGACATCAATGAGGGTTCGGCCAGTTGCTAGGAAAGGTCTTCCTAGAATGAGAGTTGCACTCTTGTGCTCCTCCATTTCCAGCACCACAAAGTCAGTAGGAAAGGCAAATGGCCCAACCTTGACTATCATGTCCTCAATCACGCCTGATGGGTATTTAATGGAGTCATCAGCAAGTTGAAGACATATCCTGGTTGGTTTGATTTCTTCAGTTAAACCAAGCTTTCTGATAGTAGATGCAGGCATTAGGTTGATACTTGCTCCAAGATCACATAAAGCTTGCTTGGTGCAAGTGCCCTCTAATGTGCATGGTATCATAAAGCTCCCAGGATCTCTAAGCTTCTCAGGTAAGCTTTCAGAATGACTGCACTGCATTCTTCAGTGAGGTAAACTTTTTCAGTTTCCCTCCAATCCTTCTTATGACTTAAGATCTCTTTCATGAACTTAGCATAAGAGGGTATTTGCTCAAGTGCTTCTGCAAACGGAATCTTTATTTCAAGAGTCCTGAGGTAGTCTGCAAAGCGGGCAAATTGCCTATCCTGTTCCGCTTGGCGGAGTTTTTGAGGATAAGGCATTTTGGCTTTGTATTCCTCAACCTTAGTTGCGCAGGTTTATTACCTACAGAAGTGGGTTGGGAAGCCTTTTTAGAAGGGTTGTATCAGCACTTGTATGTGACTGATTCCCCACTGGTATTTGAATGCCAGTGGTGGGAGCTGGAGTGGCGTTAGACGCCCCTTCCTTGTTGTTACTGGCGTTTGAACTCCAGCTTTGTCCCTTCTGGGCTCGGACTGTCTTCAGGAGGATTTTGAGTATCCACTTGTTCATTCTTGGTTTCCTGCTGCTTTGAAGTGAGGTATTTAATGTTTTCCCTTCTTAATTGAACTGCTTGACATTCTTCTGTTATTTGTCTTGACAGTTGTTTTTCTGTCTGCTTTAATTGTACTTCCATGTTCCTGTTAGCCATTCTTGTTTCCTGTAATATTTCTTGAATTCGGCTAGCTGTTGAGTTAGAAAGTCCAATTGCTGATTGAATTCATTAGCCTGATCCACTGGACTGAGTTCTGCAGTTACTGTTTTAGCTTCTTCTTTCATGAAAGATTCATTGCTTAAGTACAGATGTTGATTTCTGGCAACTGTATCAATAAGCTCTTGAGCCTCTTCAATTGTTTTTCATATATAGATCCACCAGCTGAGTGGTCTAGAGAGATCTGAGCTTTTTCTGTAAGCCCATAGTAGAAGATGTCTAATTGCACCCATTCCGAAAACATTTCAGAGGGGCATTTTCTTAGCAACTCTGTATCTCTCCCAGGCATCATAAAGAGATTCATTATCTCCTTGTTTGAAGCCTTGGATGCTTAGCCTTAGCTGTGTCATCCTTTTGGAGGGAAATAGTGATTCAGGAATTTTTCTGACAGCTGTTTCCATGTTTTATGCTGTTCTTAGGCTGGTTATTTAACCACCTCTTAGCTTGATCTTTTACAGCAAATGGAAACAGTAGTAATCTGTAGACATCCTGATCCACTTCTTTATCATGTACTGTATCAGCAATTTGCAGAAATTGTGCCAGAAACTCTGTAGGTTCTTCATGTGGAAGACCGGAATACTGGCAGTTTTGCTGCACCATGATAATGAGCTGAGGATTCAGCTCAAAGCTACTAACTCCAATGGAGGGTATACAGATACTACTCCCATATGAAGCAGTAGTGGGGTTAGCATATGACCCCAGAGTCCTCTTGGACTGTTCATTCCCACTTGCTTCCATATTGAATACAAGTTGAGAATTTATAGTTATGGAATAAATAAAAGTGGAATATATAAAAATATTTTTTGAAAATATTTTGTGAAAATATATATATATATATATATATTTTTTTTAAGTAAAATAAAAACGAAATAAATAAAAGAAAGTGGAAATATTTTTGAAATTGAAAATTGAATTTTTATGTGAGATTTTTCGAAAAAAAATAGTTCAAAATTAGTTAGAAAAGATATTTTTTTTTGAATTTTGAATTTTATGATGAAAGAGAAAAACACACAAAAGACACAAGATTTAAGATTTTTAGATCTAATGTTCCTTATTTTCGAAAATTTTTTGGAGGGAAACACCAAGGAACACCAAACTTAAAAATTTTAAGATCAAGACACAAGAAAAACTCAAGAACATTTGAAGATTCACAAGAACACCAAGAACAAAAGAAAGAACACCAAACTTAAAATTTTTAGAAAATCAAAGTAAATTTTCGAAAATTATAAAAAGATTAACAATAAAACACCAAACTTAGAGTTTGGCACAAGATTAAATCAAGAAAAATTATTTTTGAAAAAGATTCTCAAAGTATGGTGCTCCCTTATCAAGAATATGACCCTTCTATTCTAGCCAAATGGCCAAAAAAGGTAACAAATTGTTATGAATGGGTATTCCTCTTAGAAGACTAATACTTGGATTAGTATAAGAAAAACAAGAAAAGCCCAAAACAAGAAAAATTAAAGATCAAACAAGAAAAATAGACAAGAGCAACTTGAAGATTAAGGAAAAACAAAGAACAATAACACGAAAATTTCAAAGAAAAATATAAAAATATGCAAGTGACACCAAACTTAGAACATGACACTAGACTCACGAAAATTAGCAATAATTAAGAAAATAATAAATTTTGAAAAGAAATTTTGAAAAGAAACTATCCTATCAAAATTTGATGACTCTAGCAACAAAAATAAATTATTCCTAATCTAAGAAATAAAATAAGCCTTCATTGTTCAAACTCAATAATCCCGGCAACGGCGCCAAAAACTTGGTGGACGAATTGTGTTCCTTTTTCCTTGTAATTGGATTTTAGAAATGGCACGAGTGAACACAACTCCGTTCAACTAACCAGCAAGTGTACTGGGTCGTCCAAGTAATACCTTACGTGAGTAAGGGTCGAATCCACAGAGATTATGGTTTGAAGCAATCAATATTATTTTATTAATCTTAGTCAGGATGTGAAAGAAAATTGTTTGGGCTACTTGAACAATAGGTTCTTGTTTATGATTAAAAGTGGAATTATTAGATTTGATTATAAAAATAAAGAGGAGGACAGCGTTACTTGTTAGGCAATAAAGAGAATTGTGGAGTTTTGAGATGCTTTGTCCTTTGACTTCAACTCTTCCTTGGAATCCTTTCTCACACGCAGGTTCTATCCATGGCAAGCTCTATGTAGGGTGTCACCGTTGTGGCTCCTTCCCATCCTCTCAGTGAAAACGTTCCTATGCTCTGTCACAGCACGGCTAATCATCTGTCGGTTCTCAATCAGGTTGGAATAGAATCCATTGATTCTTTTGCGTCTGTCACTAACGCCAGCCCTCAGGAGTTTGAAGCACGTCACAGTCATTCAATCCCAGAATCCTACTCGGAATACCAGACAAGGTTTAGACTTTCCGGATTCTCATGAATGCCGCCATCAATCCGGCTTATACCACGAAGATTCTAATTAAGGAATCTAAGAGATATTCATTCAATCTGATGTAGAACGGAGGTGGTTGTCAGGCACACGTTCATGGATTGAGGAAGGTGATGAGTGTCACGGATCATCACCTTCTTCACAATTAAGCGCGAATAAACATCTTAGATAGAACAAGCGTGTTTGAATGGAAAACAAAGGAATTGTATTAAATCATCGAGACGCTGCAGAGCTCCTCACCCCAACAATGGAGTTTAGAGACTCATGCCGTCACAAAGTATGTAATTCAGATCTGAAAAATGTCATGAGGTACAAAGATATGTCTGTAAAAGTTGTTTAAATAGTAAACTAGTAACCTAGGTTTACAGAAAGTGAATAAACTAAGATAATTGGTGTAAAAATCCACTTCTGGGGCCCACTTGTGTGTGCGGGGCTGAGACTAATGCTTTCCACGTGTGGAGGCCTTTCTTGGCGTCAAACTCCAGGTTTTGACGTGTTTTGGGCGTTCAACTCCGGATCATGACGTTTTTCTGGCGTTTAACTCCACAGCATGTACTTGGCGTTCAACGCCAAATACGTCGTCTATCCTTGCGCAAAGTATGGACTATTATATATTGCTGGAAAGCCCTGGATGTCTACTTTCCAACGCCGTTGAGAGCGCGCC